>NC_067481.1:76010176-76310176 GCF_947179515.1 Apodemus sylvaticus
GTCCAGACCACCAAGCAAGGAGTATACGTGGAGGGATCCATAGATCCAGATACATATGTAGCAGAGGACAGCCTTTCTGACAGCAATGGGAGGGGAGGCCCTTGGTCCCAGGGAGGTGTGATGCCCTAGAGTAGGGGGATGCTGGAGCAGCAGGCAGGAGAGTATGGGTGGGTGGGGCAACACTCCTTTATAAGCAAGGAGAGGGGGGAGGGAAAATATGGGATAGGGGTTAGTCAAGGGGAAACTGGAAATCAGGAAGTGGGCTAGCATGAGATGGGGGTGGTAGACGGGGCAAACAGGAAGTGGAATATCATTTGAGATGTAAACAAGTGAAATGATTAATTAAAAAAAAGAAAGAAAACTGGGAAGAAATTTTTAAAAAACAACAACAGACTCAGCAGAAAGAAAAAAGAGGAAAGTGCCACAGAGACCTAAGATCAGCTGAGTTTGTGAACATGGGAATGTGTGTGCATTTATGTGTGTCCAAAGTGTGCATATGGAGAGACATATATTCAGGCTTGGGTTGCTATAACATTGAATACACATTGAATATATTCAGTGGCCCTTACTCATTTCACTACATTGTTAAGGACAGTCACTGTCGGTCCCTTCACATGAGAACCTGGGAGCACGAGCCAGGGGACAGCGCAGGTCCAGCTCTGGATAAGGAATAATGCCAGCTGTGCACAGGACCTACCGAATGCGAGGTGAGCAAACCAAGCCCTGGCCAGTGAGCACTGTCTGCCCTACCGCCCTGCAAGCCTCAAGTCAGGACTGTTCCAGGTTCAGCAAATAAATGCAGCTGCCCAATGAAATAAGAACACTCCGGGGCAGGGCATCTGCATGCATGGGTGAGGCTCTAGAACAGCATCTACACACACATGTTGACCAACACACACACACACACACACACACACACACACACACAGACAGAGAGAGAGAAAGAGACAGAGAGAAACAGAGAGAGAGAGACAGAGAGGCAGAGAGACAGAGAGACAGAGAGACAGAGAGACAGAGACAGAGAAGAAGAGAAAGACAGAGAGACAGAGAGAGAGACAGAGGAACAGAGAGACAGAGTGAGAAAGAAAAACATGAAATAATGTCAAGGCAATGTGACAACAGGCACGGGGCAGGATTACATCAAGGGTCTGCAATCATTGAACCATGGGCTCACTGGGTCTGAAAGTCAGTACTGACCCAGCCATATATGACATCATCTGAAAAGAGGGTCTTGAGGTAGGGAAGCAAAATGGTCAGTGTGAGGTGGGAACCCTGACTCAGGACTAGGCTACCAAAGATGCCACTAGAGCACTCAGGAAACCCTGGAGTTGGCCACTTCATCAGAGCTCCCCCTCCCTCTCTGTGGAAGGATGTGAAACCTTTTCAGCTCACTGTGTAAGCCAGACAAAGAGGTCTGGGAATAGAAACAAAAACCTCCCCTCACTGGAGTCCCTCCCTTCAGGGACAAGGCAGGGAAGGTTTCAGATCTAGGACCTGCATGCAGAAGACTGTGTGGACAGAGATTTGCAAGGAAATCTGAAAACATCTGACTTCACTTCCCAGCTGTTCTTCTCTCCAGAGCACCAAGACACCAACACTGCATCCCATCTGTTTCCTGAACCTCCCAGCTTAGAGGATTCCATGGAGAGCTACCAGTGACCTTGCTCCCAGAGAAGAGGTGACATCACAGAAGGGCCACTGGCATCACTGCTCAGGAGCAGGTACGTGAAGTGTTCTAAGTTCTGCTTAACCAGAACTCCTACTTATTTGTGGTATACTAGTCTCCTAGTACCAGAGTAGAGGATCTTTGATTATGGCTTATTTAACTCAGGGGTTGTTCACAGAAAGGCCTTTCTCTGTCTTCCCTACCACAGAGCACTACCAACCAGCAAGATGGCAACAAATTTGCCTATTACCCTCACATCCTGGGTCTGTTGCTCTTCTGATGCCAGCTTGAGTTTGGAGAAAGAGGGCAGCTTGTGTGACCAGATTCCTCTAAGTCAACCCTCTTTGTAGTGGAGGGTTATTGTATTTTTTGGGTTTTCTGTTTGTTTGTTTTTTGGTTTTTTGGGGGGGTGGTTTTGGTTTTCATTGAGGCTGAACAATCACACTGTGTGCCTTTGGCTGGTAGAGAACTTGTAAATCAGGATGGCCTCAAACTCTAAAAGATCCATCTGTCTCTGCCTCTCTGCCTCCTAGGGCTGAGATTAAAGGCATGCACCACCACACCCAGATATATTTGATTTACCCCAGGAGGATAAAATTTTATACAGAACACACCCTGCTTTTCCTCTTCTAGAAGAGAACTGTGAGAAGCCATTTTCTACATAACCAGCACTACCAATACCTTGACTGTTTTCAGGGAGGGAGGTTCAGGAGTCTCATAATCAGCAGACATGGGGAAATAGCCCATACTTGGGGCTAGGATTCCCACTAAATAGTCTTTGGCTTCTGGGAGCAGTTTCATCCACCCACTCAGAATATCTCTGTTCAAACTTTATTTTGTTTTTTATGGACTTGAGAAAGGAGCATATTTCTTTGTAGCTTGTTCATACATAACGGTTTTTGGTTGGCTCCACCACATTACAGTCCTGTGTCACAGCTCTCTGGCCGTCCTCTGTTCAAACTTCTTAGTTCCTAATATTCCCCTTTCCACTTGTATATCTCATGTATGCTACTACCTATCTCCTGCAAACCTATTTTTTACCCCTTTTATGGGCCTCCTGGTTTCCTGGCAAATACTTCTTACAACAGAAATGTACATACCTAAATTTGAGAAGCTGAAATCCACATATGAGAGAGCACTTCATGTTTGTCTTTCCAGCATTGGGTGAGCTCACTTAACATTTAGTAGCTCTGACCGTTTGCCTGGAAATTACACACATCCATTTATATTTCTGAATGAATCCAATACCATTGTATCTCTGTGGCACATTTTCCTTATCTACTTATCATCTAGGCTGACTATTGTCACTAGAGCAGTCATGAACACGATGTCCCAGTATCTGTGCTAGGATACAGAGTCCTTTTGGGGAACACCCAGGTTTGGTGTCACTGATTCCATAATGGCTGAGCTTGCTTACAACCCCACAGCAGCAAATGACGACTCCCCTTCCCTACATCCACACCAGCATCTCTTGCCATTTTCTCTCTTGATGAAAACCTCTCTGACTCAGGTGAGATGAAATCCCAAAGTAGCTACAATTTACCTGTATTCATGGCTGAGGATGCTGACCGAGTTAAAAATTATGTATTTATTGACCATTTGTTTTTCTTCTTCTGAGAACTCTGTTCAGTTGATTGTGTTTTGATTGAGATGCTTATTTTTTTTTCTTGATCAGGGTTTTTGTTTTAAGTTCTTGGCTTATTTTGAACATTAATCTTCTGTTGAATGAATTGCTGACAAGGATTTCCTCCCCTCTGGCAAGCTGTCTCTTTCCTTGTCCGTTTCCTTTGTTGTACACAAGCTTTTAATTTCCAGGAGCTCCTGCTTGTATTCCATGGCCTTATTTCCTGAGTAGTTGGAACCTACTTGGAAATCCCCTTCTGATCCCTACTAATTAAAGCTTGTTTCTTTCCAGAGTTTTGAGCACCATTTCTTTCTTCTTTTCTTTTCCTTTTGTTTTTTTTTGTTTTATTTATTGAGCATTCTTTTGTAAAGGAGAGTCTTTTCTCCAATAAGATCCTTTGAAAGTAAAAAAAGAGGAAGTGGAAGAGGAAGGAAAGAAACAAAAAATCAAAGTCAGGTGATCATAGGCCTGTGTGTTTATATCTGTCTTGTCTGTGCTCTCCTGCTTTTTAACGTGTCTGGTATCCAGGCAACACCATGTGCTTTTCCTACTGTGGTTCTGAAGCAGAGCCTGAAACCAAGGACAGTGATGTCACCAGCACTTTCCCTCCCTCAGGCTTGCTTTGTTTGTCTGAGATCATTCATACTTTCAACTAAATTTTAGGATTTTTTTTCTATTTTGTGAATGATGACCTTAGAATATTTAGGAAATGCATTGAATCCGTAGATTAATTTTCTTAAGCCAGCCATTTTTATGACACAAATTCTTCAAATCCTTTGTCATAGGTAGTACTTTTTTTTTTTTTTTTTTGGTTTTTTTGAGACAGGGTTTCTCTGTATAGCCATGGCTGTCCTGGAACTCACTCTGTACACCAGGCAGGCCTCGAACTCAGAAATCTTCCTGTCTCTGCCTCCCAGGGTGCTAAGTAGTACTTTTTTTTAAGTGTCTTCTTATTTTTTTTTTTTTTGAAGTTTTTAAAATTTTCACTAGAGAGGGCTTTTCCCTTTTTGGTTAGGCGTATTCCAGGGCTTCTTATTGGGAAGAAGGTGCTGACAAAGAGTATAAAAGAGATTGTTTCCCGTTTCTTCTTTAGCATGCTTGACATTGGGATACATGAAGACAAACAAGATTTTTATGTTAATTTTGACTTCTGTCAGTTGAATGAAATGATTCTTGGAGTTTGAGTGGGCACCTAGTTCCATACCTACCTTCCCCCACAAGTTAATCCAGTTCAGCCTTTTACTCTTGATTTTGCTTGTTATGCAGATAGACTATCTCTACTCAGGCCTACCTGAATAGCAAGGGAGGTTTAAGAGGAACTGACTTTTGTTACAGGCCCCACCCAGGGAGTCCTTGAGCAAAACAACCTTCTTAGCTTATCCAGGTGTGATTCAGGATACAACTGTATCCTAACATATTTTAATACTCCCGAAGACTCAATTTAGACTCAGAGAGGCAGTAGATACTTTTTACTCAGAGAGACACTTGGAGGAGGAATGAGTTAGTTCATTTAGGTTGAAGGCTAGAGGCTGGAGCTGATCCAGCTAATCGCCCAGGGCCTAGGGCAGCCCCGGGCTGAGGCTAGGGGCCTTGGAGGGCCCAAGATGGCTCCGGGCATGGCACAGAGAAAAATGCAACCAGCAGACTAGGCAGAAGTACTCTTTTGTTTGTTTGTTTGTTTTGTTTTTTTTGTTTTTTTGTTTTTGTTTTTTCTTTTGGTAAGAATTCTTTATTGCAGCAATGGAAAACAGTCTAGGTAACTGACATAGTAAATTCAACAAACATGTAGGCAACTAGCATTTGCCAACTTCTACAGTATAAATCCAGCTAAACCATAACAGCAATGAGTGTAGAGTTCAGAAGGCATGTGGTAAGTCACATCAGTGAATAGTAGACAGCTTGAGCCAGGCAGCTTCCCAAGCTCTACAATGCTGTCATTTTCACCAGGAAGCTAGACACAGGAACCACCCTTCTTCAGCTCCTGGGCCGGCACGACAGCAAGAACAAGATGAAGAAGGAGTTTAGCCACATGTGCCCTGAACTTTAGGTAAACACCCTGTATTACCCGAGAAAGCCTAGCTAGCCTTTTACAGATGTATATGATGCTTAATTTGAGATGTTAACTTGACTGGACTTTGTGAGATACCCAAAATTACATTCAGATTTCAAACCACCTCTTCCTGGACCAAAGAATCCTAGTTTTCCAGTGGCAGACTATGGCCTATAACAGGATGGGGAAAGGAACCAGAAACTAAGGGTAACACTAGGCAGTCATGATCAAGGTCAAGTGATATTGAACTTGAGGAGATTGTCTATCTTCTGTTCCGTCCATCGGGTGTCTAGAGAGCAGGGCATCTGCAGATTACACATGGGAAGCATACACCCAGGCCTCAGTACTGTCCACACTGAGGCTTGTGGGAGTGGCTAGCAGCATCAGGAAGGGTCTCTTTCATCAGGGTTCCAGCGACTGTTCCTGAAGCTCTCTTACACAGATCAAGTCATCAGTCTGGAAGCAGTGAGGAGTCCCTGGCATGCCTGGAGTATTTAAGGCACAGAGAGTTTGAGAAAAATCTCATGTTGAGCGACAGACACCTCCTGGTAGGGCCCAGTGGACACCAAAGGAGGTTTCAAAGAGGATCTCAAGATGGGTAAAATGGCAGGAGCTGTTGGGCTCAGAACAGGAACAGGAACAAGAAGGGGACAGCATCCAGCATGAACCAGTCTCCAAGGTCAATTTAGTTAAGGTCTCTCATAGGGTTTTGTTTATTTTCTCTACCTGTCTTGAGCTCTGGGGACAGTACGTCCAATAATGTTTCCAATGAGTCCCCCAAATCTTTATCAATCTCTGACTTACCTTAAAACAGGACCATTGTCTGATCCAATTACCTTAGGCACTCTGAAACTCGGGAAAATTTCTTCTAATCATGGCAGCTGTTTCCTGCTTGGTGGGGAAAGTCCCAACCCATCTAGAAAAACTATCTACAAACACTAGAAGTTATTTATAACCATATTCTCCTGCCTTAGCTTTTATAAAATCTCTCAATATATTTGAGGCTGTTCTCTTCTAGGTCTTTTACCCTGTTTACTCTTTGCTGTATAAGCATTCACTTGCTGGAATACCTTATATACTGTTCTATTATCTCTCTGGCCCAAAACCTGAGTTATAAATATATACTTTGGGTCCCTTAACTGCCTGGACAAGCTTTTTATCTCCTAAATGAGTCTTTCTGTGCATTTGACCTAGTCTTTTGCTTACTTTCTGGGGAGTATAGTTCTCCTTTATTGTGTGTGCCTTCTCTTGGTAATAGTTGGTAAGGTGGCTAGCAATCTGAGGTTTTTTTTCTTTAGCATATTCTACGTGAGGCCATCTCTTAATTTAGTCTCATTTCCTAGTGGGTGTCCCTCGAAGGCCCATAACTAGTATAGGCTCCAGCATAGCCACTTCTGGAAGCACTTGATCTGCCTGGTTATTGTCCACCGAGTCTTTTCCCTTCTGACATCTTGAGCAGTGAATAATACAGTTGCTGGCTTCATTAGGGCATCTAAGAGGTCCAGGATTTCCTGTTGGTTTCCTCTGATGTGAGCAGTCCTCTTGGCATATATATCTCTGTGGACATGGGCTGTGGCAAAGGCATGCCTGCTATCCATGTGGATATTAATTTTCATGCTGGCTCCAAGGTCTTAGTGAAGGCAATTAGCTCTACTTTTTGCCTCGATGTGTCAGGAGTAAAGGTTCTTCTACTCAGATGATATTTGTGCATCCACCATAGCAACACCTGCTTGTCTTTGGCCTTCATGGAGAAAACTGCTCCTGTCTGTAGCAACCTTCAGCAGAGGTCAGTACCTCTTTTTAGACCAGTTAGCTGTGGCCCATTGGGTAGAAAGTGTATCTGGTTTCCCATTTTGGAGAGTATGTCTTGGGGTGCTCCTAAATGTATGGGCTACCCATCCCATCCCTAGGTCCACTGTTCTTCAGGTAGTCCATGAATAATTTTGGTGCCAGTGACCTCTTGGATCCAAGATCTTTTCTTGGCTTGAAGGCTTGGTGTTGAACCCCTGTATCCACCAAGAACTGAGTGGGTTTCTCTTCTACTCTCAGAGTTTTCCTGGGTTGGGGGAGGTGGTCAGAACCCCATATCTCCTAGTCACTGTCTTCATCCAGGGCTAATACCTTTGCCATTTGGGGCGCTTTTTCCAAGGCCTGGGAATTCCTGCTCCTGGCTTCTATTTGTTAGGGCACACTCTGGCTCAGTGGCCTCTCTCCTTGAAGTATGTGAACTGCTCCTTTTCTGTCTCTCTTCTTTGCTTTTTCTAACTATTATAGCCAGGACTTTTTGTAGCTTCCTTCTCTGTCATTTTTTTCCTTTCTCTTTTTTCATTTCTTCTCCTCCTCTGTCTCCCTGTCTCAGCAAACTGCACTAAATCTCTCTACAGACTTTCTCAACAACCTACACTAAATCTCTCTAGCCTCTGAAGCCTTTTTTTTCTGAAATCTCTACTAGCCTGGTCTATAAAATCCATTGTCACAGTAGCCCTTGAGACCTGCCAATGGAGACTGGTGGTGAACCTTCAGGTGCCCCTTACCTTTTATCATATTAAAGTCCCAGTTAGGTCTAGTCAGGGAAAGCCATTGTTCATGACAGCCTCGTCAATTGATGGCAAACACACACACACACACACACACACACACACACACCCGCTGCATCTGAGGGGGTATTCTTTTTGGCTTCCTGTATTACAAATAAGACAGTCTCAAAAAGATTAATCAGTCTCTGGGGAAATATACCCTTAGTGAGAGAGCTACCATGGTAAGAGGGGAGGTAGTCTCAGGTCTCCTCATGTTCCGTTCCTGAAGTCCTTTCTTCTTTTTCTCTCTCTAGCTTCTTTTTTCTCTTTTCTAATTACTGGCCTCTCAATGCCTCAATGTGAAGGGATAGGAAATCTTGTAATAGTCTACACTTTCTGTTTAATAAAAAAATTTTCTCCATGATTATAAATTGAGCATAACTATTATCATTTTGTAAATTATAAAGTATAAGATAGACCTAACACCCAGTCTCTGTCAAACAGAACCTTTGTTATCTATACTATCTTAGAAGACTATAAGAATTAACTCCTGACTCATGTCTTGGCCATAAATTTTATGTCTTCTGAAAACCATCTATTTTAATCTATATCAGATTTCTCAAAGTTAAACAACTTGGGCTGGCTATGAGATTAACAGTCTTCAACCCCATCAGAAATCCAAGAGTAACCAATATTAACGGAAAATATATAACACAGAACATCACATTCTGTGGACTTCTGATGCCTTTTAAAACTATCTATCTAAAGCATGTTTGAACTGTTAAGCCTTGACAACTTTCAACTGTTTTGATTAAAATCTTGAAAATACCCTAACAAACACAGAGCCTTTATTTGTTATTTGGCCCTAAACTCACAGGCATAAACATCTCAGATCTGTTATAAAAACTGCAAAGAATGACTGGGTCTAAACCCTGTACTTTCAAATTTTTACTATTTATACCAATAAAACCTTGATTTTGTATCAAAATAAATTCTGTACCAAATAACTTATGCCTTGAACTTAATAACAATTATAAAGATTTTTACCAAATGAACTTATGGCTATATAATCAATCTTAATTGATCCTGTTTTAAATCTGAAGTATTTCACATTTTCTAGAAAGACAACCTAATAACAACCCTCTTAAGCACCAAATCCCAGGTAACTGCGTCGATGACTCTTAATAATTTCTTCAAGATGAATACAGGAATTGAGATATGAAGGGGGTGGTGTTTTCTGTAATATATAATTCTCAAAGAAAAATTTTAGTTTCACAAAGACAGATTTTTTTGTTTGCTATTTTAGAATCTAGTGCACTGGAGGTCTCCCTCCATCATTTCTGATCCAAATAACTGTGGAAGATGTCCAGAGCCTAACCACCTTTTTTAATAACATAAAGACAACCCCCACTTTTTTCCTTTTTTTTTTATTACTTTGTTGCTTTTTCTTTTTGTTTTTATTTTCTATATTCTTTGTTTGCATTCCAAATGCTTTCCCCTTTCCCGTTTTTCCCCTCCCCATATGTCCCATAAGCCCTCTTCTCTCCACCCATTCCCAAAACACTCCCCTCCCATTTCTCTGTCCTGGTACTCCCCTACAATGCTGGAGCAAGTCTTTCCAGGACCAGGGCCCTCTTCTTCCTTCTTCTTGGGAATCATTTGATATGCTAATTGTGTCTTGAATATTCAGAGCTTCTGGGCTAATTAATATCACTTATCAGTCATTGCATTCCATGTGTATTCTTTTGTGATTGGGTTACCTCACTTAGGATGATATTTTCCAGTTCCAACCATTTGCCTAAAATTTTCATGAATTAATTGTTTTAAATTGCTGAGTAGTATTCCATTGTGTAAATATACCACATTTTCTGTATCCATTCCTCCATTGAGGGACATCTGGGTTCTTTCCAGCTTCTGGATATTATAAATAAGGCTACTATGAACACAGTGGAGCATGTGTCCTTATTGCATGCCAGGGAATCTTCTGGGTATATGCCTTTAAAAGGGATATGTTACCTTTAAACAGATTGGTCTCTATGGGATGAGGTAAGTGGCCAAAGGTCCATCCTTCAAAATGTGTCCCCACCCTTAGGTCAGTCTACCCCTATACCCCTTGTGGTCCCAGGATTATAATTTGTCCTCTGATCTTCTTAAAGTTCCTGAGTTAACTCTTTCAGGATGTCCAGAACACAGATACAGCTCTTTGTAATAGGAATGAAGAGGAGCAAAGAGGAAACTTGTCATCTGCAGAAGATATTCTGAAGAGTGTCTCTACAATTAAGATACACGAATGCTGGTCATCCAATTTTCCTTCTTTCTCTCAACTAGATGATTGTATTTGTCCGGGTTCTCTAGACTCACGGAACTTATGGGTAGTCTCTATATAGTAAGGGAATTTATTCATGACTTACATTCTGTAGTCCAACTCCCCAACAATGGTCAGCAGGAGCTGTGAATGGAAGTACAAGGATCGAGAAGTCGCTCAGTCCCACAAGACAAGCAGGCAAAGAAGAGAGAACCAATCTTCCTTCCTCCAATGTCCTTATGTACATATCCAGCAGAAAGTGTGGCCCAGATTAAAGGTGTGTGCCACCACACCCCTATCCGGGACTTGCTTTGTCCCAGTTAACCTTAAACTCAGAGAGCTCCCTGTCATAATCTTCTGGGATTCATAGCCATTATGCCTCAAGATCTCCATTCCAAGGTCCAGGACAGAAACTTGTATCTCCCAGCCTCTAGATTAGGATCACAAGTGAGCCTTCCAATTCTGGATTGGAGTTCATTCCGGATGTAGTCCACTTGACAACAAGGAGTAGCCACTACAATGATATAGGTAGTATATTCTCATTTCTGCATACTTTAGGTCAAGGTTTTTGCCAGGAGCAGAACGGCTAGCAGGAATCATCATGCATTAAAGGAGATTTAACAGTATGCCTAACCACCTGTGATCTGCCCAGTCTAACAGTAGATGTCCCCTGAAGGAAAGGCCCAGAACTCAATCCATGAGGCTTCCTGTCACAGCCAGCCTTCAGTGTACACGGGAAACCCTAAGAAGTAGGCTCTAATACCAGTGACAGAATACCTCAGCAGAAGAAAGGATAAACTTGCCAGTGCAAATGAGAGCAAGCAGGCAAAGAATGCAAGTCTCCTTTCCATGTGGGCTGCACCAGAAGATGTAGCCCAGATTAAGGGTAGTTCTCCCAACCTCAGATGACCAAATGTAGAAAAAATGTCTCCCAGGTGTGCCCAGCTAGTTGGGTTTCACTTTATTCCAGATGGAGTTAAGTTGACCAACCAGATCAGACATCACTTGAGGTTTATTAAAAGACAAATCTACAACACTTACATGTTGCGGTCCAGGAGATTCTCCACGAAACACACTATATACTAGTGAAACCAAATATTTTGGAGGGTGTGTGTTTTGTTTTGCTTTTCCCCCACAAGGTTTTCTGTATAACAGCCCTGGATGTTCTTGATCTCACTTTGTAGATCAGGTTGACCTTGAACTCATGTGAAATGCCTCTGCTTCTGTATTCCATGTTCTCTGGACACACACACATACATTTTTGTAATGTTAGCATCAGCCTGTGAAAGACAACATGTGTTATTTGGGTTTTGTTTTGTTTTTTGCTATTGTTTCTTGAAGTCTGGATTCTTTTCTCTGAAAAACAAATTCCAGTTGCACTAATTTTTTTTCTGAAAATGTCATGTAGTCTTCATAACTACATAGAGCCTTACTGTATATACATTCTTCACCCATTCTTCTGTATATAAATATCTACACTGAATTAATTTAATAGGGACCATCAACACATTAGCTATAACCAAGGATGTGCATGCATCTGTGTAGTTTCTTGACTAACAGTCCTTCAGTGTCCCGACCCACAGGACAGTCAGCAGGGTCCCCGGACCACCTAGGAGAAGGTGAGAGACAAGAAATGCAAGAGACAGACAGCAAGACAGTATTCTGATCAAGCTTTCAAATTTTATTTTTTACACAAAGCAATTTAAAGCGAAGCAAGCAAGGTGTAAAGGGGTAAAGTCATTGTATTTGGGGAACAATCTCAGGGGGCTGGCATTGATTCTTGGGAACAGTTTCTCAGAATTGTCTCTTAGAAGCTCAGGGAAAAGCCAGATATTGCTGCAGGAACTTGGCACAATAAATTGATCATGAAGAGGTGACATGGAAAGGAGTTGGTATAGTAACCTAACCACAGGTGAGCTCTGTTCTGGCCCACTCAGGTGAGCTCTGCATGTATTGACCATCTAACTACTTGGCTAATCTTTAAGCTAGTATATTTCCTTCTAAAAGCAGGCTAGAAATGACTGAAAGGAGGGGTTTTGAGATCTATGTGAGAATGGCTCCTGGCACTTCAGGTTGAATTGAGTAATGTACCTGGGACAGTGATCAATTTCTGAAGGAACTTCAACATTTAACAGTGAATAAGGTTCCTCTTTTCTATATTTGGTAATGGTAATGGTTTCTTGGTGGTAACAATCTGATTTAATTGCTCTTTGTCTGATGGTTCAGGGTAATGAGTAAATTTTCAAGTATATATTATCTATTTTGTGTAGTCTCTTGACTGCCTCTACAGCTCACCAATTGATAGAATGTTTTGGGTTTTTACTGTTTCAGAGATTTTTACATGGTCAAAAAAAAGCTCCACATGCTTCCAGTTCTCACATCATTTCTGATGATTCTTCTGCATCACACTCAGCCTTAAAGGGCACAATTTAGGTATCAAATTTTTGGCTGAGCATTCAGAAGTCACTTATGCAACATTCTTTGACCATTACGAGTTTATCGAAAGTTACTCACTATACAGAGTAGCTTCTATGGCCAAAGTTGACAGGTATAGCAATTCTTTGATACAGATATACATAAATATGTAGATAGCAAATTGATTGGGATATCATGCCCACTTAAACAAATAACAGTAGCTGATTCCCCACCAGAGCCTATGACTACCACAAGCACAAGGTCTTGATTGAAAAGCAAAGGGTTTTCAGCACCAATGTGTCAAAGGACTTTCATAGATAGCAAAGTCACAGGAAACCCAAGAGGATAGATCAAGAAGAGTCTCCCACATTCTTAAGATTATTCCTTCTGACGATGGACTGAGCTCTCCAATTGAATTTGCTACCATTCATGTCAATTATTGAAGTAAAACAAGAAACCTGAAAGTCAGTATGCATGTCATAATATGATCTTAACTCAAAAGACTGACAAAACTATGAACTTGGGTAATATCTTTTCCAGAAAATAGTCAGGGCATCTTAACCCAGCCTGAGCTCAAACTGTCAATCCATAGAACAGCATCCTTAGCTTAAATTTGATCGTGATGAACTAAAAACACTGTAAAGAAGAAAATACTCAAAGATCAAAAAGTTTGAGTCAAACAAAAATTCAAAGCTAAATCCAGTAGTAAGTGCTAATCAGTCTTGCAAATTTATTAATGAGAAGTAAGTCCCTGTTTATAATGTAGGGGCAGATACTGGACCATGCTGTCCCATTGGTTGTACTTCCTGAACTAATTTGTTGATCTTCCTGGTTCTTTCCTCCCGTAGGTACCATCTACATTCCCCAGGCATGGGTCAGACTCACTCTTATACACGCTCTCCAAAGGCGGATGCTCATTTTACCTTCAGCTTTGGCACAAATCTTCAAAATTTCAAGATGGAAAACAAAATCCTGTCTCAGGAATTAAAGGCCTTCATTGAATCATCCCTAGAGAATGGAAACCTTCAAGAAACAGTTTCTGCAATCAGCAAAGCTCTGGGTGACATTGAGAAAGCCCCACTGAACATTGCAGTGATGGGGGGCACTAGAGCTGGAAAGTCCAGTCTCATCAATGCTCTACAGAGAGTGGGGGCTGATGAAGAAGGTGCAGCTACTACTGGGGACATAGTTACAACCACTGAGAGAACACCATACCAATATGTAAAGTTTCCAAGTTTGACACTATGGGACTTGCCTGGCATTGGGTCTATTGCTTTCCAATCACATGATTATCTGAAGAAAATCAAATTTGAGGAGTATGACTTCTTAATTTTTGTCTCTTCTGGATGCCTGAAATGTGATGACATACAACTTATCAAGGCCATTGTGAAACTGAATAGGAGTTTCTATTTTGTTAGAACCCATATAGATTTTCATCTAAGGGCTATAGCAGAGACATATCCTAGGAGACTCAACAGAGAGAACACATTAAAGATGATTCGAAATGTCATTTCACGTATACTTAAGGAACTTACCCAACAGGAGCCTCCAGTCTTCTTAGTCTCTAACTTTGATGTCTCTGACTTTGACTTCCCAAAGCTGGAATCCACCCTTTTGAGTGAGCTCCCGGCCTACAATCGCCACATGTTCATGCTCACTCTGCCAATTGTCACAGATTCCACCATAGACCGGAAGAGGGATATGCTGAAACAAAAGATCTCAAAGGTATCCAGAATGCCAAGAGCATGGGCTACCATACCATTCAGGGGATTGACCCAAAATGACATGGAGATCTTGGAACAGACTTTGAATGAATGTAGATCTTCCTTTGGCCTGGATGAGGAATCACTGGAAAACATTGCTGAGGATTTGAATACGACACTGAAGGAACTCAAAGCAAACATTAAGTCTCCATATTTACTCACAGATGAGCCAGATACATCCTTAACAGATAGAATATTGAAGTACATTAGAAATCCTTACTTTTCAAAGTTTTCCCACTTGAAAAATTACTTCATTGACACGGTTGCAAGTGATGTTAAAATTATCCTTAGCAAACAAGAGCTTTTAAGAAAGAAGGTAAGCACATTCAATTCTAGCATCTCTATGTTGAGAGGAGTCCATGGGAAAAACATTTCCAAAGTTGTTGCAGGAGATACCTTTTTATTTCACTTTCCTGACATGTTTCAATGTGATTCTGATGAATTTTGTCATATCCTTTTTCAGCACCTGTTGACATCCTGGGGGTCTCTCTGGTTGAGACTGTTACATGATGCACTCCTAAGGCTTTTCATTGTAAATCATCTCATGACCGTGGTGTCTAGTTGCTTTGTATTTAAGAAGTATTTCAGTCAGATGGAACGCTACTTGTCTGTTTGCTTTTGATTCCTATGCTTTCCCGACACTATGAGGGAAAATCTGACGACATTTTCATATCCATTTCCCTTAAGAGCTTCAAGGCCTCCATCATACAGTAAGCTCTTTGGCCAACTTAGGGTTGGTTTTTGTATAGGGTAAAGGGTGAGGGTCAAGATTTAGTCTTGCCTGATGTCCACAGTTTGCACAATTCCATTCCTCAAACCATGTGCCCTTCGTACCATGTGATCACTTGGAAGCCTTGTAGAGATATTGACTGACAGTAGATGCATTCTGTTGGTTGCACGGTGATTGATATAGTTCTGGATCTGCCTTTCCTGTCAGTTTGTTGGTTTATGGTCCTGTCTTCATAGCATTATTGGACTGCTTTTTTCACTGTAGTTCTGTGCAATTCCTTGAAATCAGGTATTACAATGACTCCTAACACCATTAGATTTGATCAATCTGGTTTGACTGTAGTCTTCTGTGTTCCCATGTGAGTTTTGTCATTCCACAGTCTAGTTCCATTCTAAATGGCATTGAGGTTGTACTTGAGATTACATTGAGTCTGTAGATAACTATGTGAAGTATGAAGTTTGATAATATGAATGTTTATAAACTATAAGCACAGGAATCTTAGAATCTTTTGTTACCTTCTTTGACATTTCTTTCATCTCTGCTTTGGAGCATCTGAATTCCTTGGGTACTTATTCAAACTTGATTGCTTCCTTCCTTCCTTATTTTCTAACTTCCTATGATCTTACTCTGCCTTATTATCTGGTATGTGTGTGTTATGTCTACTGTTAATAAACTTTTTCTTTTTTAAAAAAGCTAATAAAATTATTTTAAAATATACATCTCAGTATTGTCATTTTTAAGTCATAAAATAATGTATCATATTAAATGCCTCTTATGTGTACATGATTTCTTCTGATGCTTAAAGTAATATGCACTCAACCAGTTTTTGAAATCTATTTGGAACATTAAACATGATAGAAGTAGAAAAATCTCTTATGAAATCCTCTATGAATGAAAATTGTGACAGAGTCCTGATTAGACAGAAAGCATTTCATCTCCAAGGGAGAATATGCAGTGTAACTGTGGCTTCATAGAATGAATTGAGTAATGTTCCTTCTGTTTTGATTTTGCAGAATAGTTTGAAGAGTATTGGCATTAGTTCTTCTTTGAAGGTCTAATAGAATTCTGCACTAAAACCATCTGGTGCTTGGCTTTATTTTTTTTTATTTTTTTTTTTTTTGATTGGGAGATATCTTATGACTGCTGCTATTTCTTTTGGGGTTATGGGACTGTTTTGATGGTTTATCTAATCCTAAAAGTTATCTAATTAAATTTGGCACCTGACTTCTGTCTAGAAAATTGTGCATTTCATTCATATTTTCCAGGGTTTTTTTTTTTTGAGTATAGGCTTTTGTAGTAGTATCTGATGATTTTATTGAGTTTCCTCAGTTTCTGCTATACCTCCCTTTTCATTTCTGAGTTTGTTAATTTGGATACTGTCTCTTTGCCCTCTGGGTAGTCTGGCTATGAGATTGTCTATCTTGTCAATTTTCCCAAGAATCGGCTCCTGGTTTTGTTTATTCTTTGTATAGTTCTTTTTGTTTCTACTTGGTTGATTTCAGCCCTTGATTATTTCCTGCCATCTACTCCTCTTGGCTATATTTGCTTCTTTTTGTTCTAGAGTATTCAGGTGTCCAGTTAACCTGCTAGTGTATGTTCTCTCCAGTTTCTTTGTGGAGGCACTGAAAGCAGAGTTTTCCACTTATCAATGCTTTCATTGTGCCCCATAAGTTTGGGTATATTGTGGCTAATATAATTTTCATCAAATTCCAAACAGTCTTTAATTTCACTCTTTATTTCTTCCTTGACCAAGTTTTCATTGAGTGGGGTATTGTTCAGCTTCCATGTTTATGTGGGCTTTCTGTTGCTATTGAAGAGCAGCCTTACTCCACAGTGATCTTATAAGAAGCATGGGATTAGCTTCACCTTCTTGAATCTGTCGAGGCCTGTTTCGTGACCAATTATATGGTCAGTTGTGGAGAAGGCACTATGAGGTGCTGAGAAGAAGGTATGCTGCTTATCGCTTTATTCACAGACTACACAAGAGAAACTGGAATGGCTGTGGTAAGGGAACAGAGATCATGGGGCCTAAGCACTCAAAGGAGAAAGGGAGCTTTTCCATAAGATATAAGGTTTTTAATATGCTGATCTATATTGTTAAGGGTTTTAAAACCTATGGGTATTAATAGGAGTAAATGGAATGCAAAGGCAACTCAAAATAAGAAGTAAACATTGATGCAGGTAAAACATGGAACAAGTAGACCATGAATGGGAAAACAAAGGAAGAGGAAGACCACAGTAGAAGAAAAGGGCTGAATGAGGGCATGTGACATGCAGAGCAGAGATCGAACCAGCAACCAGGAGCAGAAAGGAAGGTGTTCTGCTAATAATGGTATCAGCAGCTGAGGTCCCTCTTTACCATAAGAACAAACTCCTAGGCCTTGCCCTGCTGTACTGATAATTACAGTGTCTTTCTTTTTTTCTTTATTCAGCATCCTCAACTGCACACAGACATATGGGAGACTTCCTCTAGCACACCCTCTCCTTTAACGGATCAACTTTTTGCATTCAGCTTTGAAAAATTTTTTAAGAATTTCAAGAAGGAAGGCAAAATCGTCTCTGAGGAAACCATCACCTCAATTGAATCCCATCTGAAGGATAAGAACCTTCAGGGGGCATTGTCTACAATTACTCATGCTCTGAGAAACATTGACAAAGCACCACTGAACATTGCTGTGACTGGAGAAACAGGGACAGGGAAATCTAGCTTTATCAATGCCCTGAGGGGAGTGAGGGATGAAGAAGAAGGTGCAGCCCCCACTGGGGTGGTAGAGACAACCATGAAGAGAACTCCATATCCACACGCAAAGCTTCCCAATGTGACAATATGGGACCTGCCTGGCATTGGAACCACTAACTTCCCACCACAAAACTACCTAATGGAAATGAAGTTTGATGAGTATGACTTCTTCATTATCATCTCTGCCACACGCTTCAAAGAAATTGAAATACATCTGGCCAAAGCCATTGAAAAGATGAACACCAAGTTCTACTTTGTCCGTACCAAGATAGATCAAGATGTCAGTAATGAGCAGAGGAGTAAACCTAGGACTTTCAATAGAGACAGTGTCTTAAAGAAAATTAGAGAAGACTGTTCAGGGCATCTTCAGAAGGCTCTCTCCAGTCAGCCTCCAGTCTTCCTAGTCTCTAACTTAGATGTGTCTGACTTTGACTTCCCAAAGCTGGAGACCACCCTACTCAGTGAGCTCCCAGCCCACAAACGCCACATCTTCATGATGTCCTTGCACAGTGTTACTGAGACTGCCATTGACCGCAAGAGGGATTTCCTCAGACAGAAGATCTGGCTGGAGGCCCTGAAGGCAGGAGTTTTGGCCACCATTCCACTTGTGGGCTTCATCGGAGATGAAATACAAAAGTTAGAGAAAACCTTGAATCTCTACAGGTCATACTTTGGACTGGATGAAGCCTCACTGGAAAATATTGCCAAAGTTTTCAATGTGCCTGTGAATGAAATCAAAGCACACCTTAAGTGTTTCCATTTGTTAACAAAGAATAAAGACATGTCCTTCAAAGAAAAAGTGTTAAAGTATATTGAACATATTTCCTGTGTTACTGGGGGACCACTTGCCTCAGGCCTTTACTTTAAAAAGACTTACTATTGGAAAAGTCTCTTCATTGATACTGTGGCAAGTGATGCCAAGTCTCTCCTTAATATGGAAGAGATTTTATCACAGAAGCAAAGGTTGTCCAGGCTGATCTCCCTGTATACTGGGGAACAGGAAGAAAGCTATGAGGCACTGACTTTGCATTGGTTACAGGCACTGACTTAAAGCCTGCTTTTAAGCAGCAAACATTTTCTGGAAAATATCAGAGGATTCTTCTCTTTCACAGATAGAATATCACTACAGCAATACAGAACACCAATAGCTTATAATTTAAGATCAAGAACTGACAAATGAGACCTCATAAAATTACAAAGTTTCTGCAAGGCAAAGGACACTGTCAAAAGGACAAAACAGCAACCAACAAACTGGGAAAAGATCTTCACCAACCCTACGTCTGACAGAGGGCTAATATCAAATATATACAAAGAACTCAAGAAGTTAGACCCCAGGGAACCAAATAACCCTATGCTCAACAACATTAGTCATTAGGGAAATGCAACTCAAAACAACCCTAAGATTTCACCTCACACCAGTCAGAATGGCTAAGGTTAAAAACTCAGGAGACAGCAGGTGTTGGTGAGGATGTGGAGAAAGAGGAACACTCCTCCACTGCTGGTGGGATTGCAAGATGGTGCAACCACTTTGGAAATCAGTCTGGCAGTTCCTCAGAAAACTGAACATGACACTACCAGAGGACCCTGCTATACCACTCCTGGGCATATACCCAGAGGATTCCCTGGCATGCAATAAGGACACTTGCTCCCCTATGTTCATAGCAGCCCTATTTATAATAGCCAGAAGCTGGAAAGAACCCAGATGTCCCTCAGTGGAGGAATGGATACAGAAAATGTGGTATATTTACACAATGGAATACTACTCAGCAATTAAAAACAATGAATTCATGAAATTTGTACGCAAATAGTGGGAACTGGAAAATATCATCCTAAGTGAGGTAACCCAATCACAAAAGAATATGCATGGAATGCAATCACTGATAAGTGGATATTAATTAGCCCAGAAGCTATGAATACCCAAGACACAAGTAGCATATCAAATGACTCCCATGAAGAAATAAGGAGAGGGCCCTGATCCTGGAAAGGCCTGATCCAGCATTGTAGGGGAGTAACAGGACAGAGAAAAAGGAGGGAGGTAATTGGAGAATGAGTGTAGAGAAGGCTTATGGGACATATGGGGAGGGGGGAACTGGGAAAGGGGAAAGCGTTTGGAATGTAAACAAAGAATGTAGAAAATAAAAAAAAATGTGGCATATTTAAAAAAGAGAACTCTCTTCCATTAAAGTGTCATTATGAAAATATATGGTTGTATACCTGTGACTTATAATAACTTTGCCTAATTAAACTGGGATCATTTGTCCCAAGGAGATTTCCCAAGCTGTGCAACACTCTCCTGAGATGAAGAAAATAGCACACTGTGTAACCATTTGTGCTTTTCTGTATCTGCCTCAGTTCCAGAATAATGACACAGAGGTTCATTTATTTATATATTAATGCCTCTCCCTTAGTTAAGTGTGTTCCACAACTAACTTATAACCTGTTTAAACTATTCTATGTCTGAGACAAGTCTGGTTGCCTATTCTCAGTTTCATGCATTCAATTTCCTCCACAATTTTGTAGTGAATCTCTTCAGCCTGATTGTTTCCCAGATATATATATATATATATATATATATATGTATATATATACATATATACATATATATATATATATGCACATGCACATGCACATACACATACACATACACATATACATATATATCCCTGAGTTGTCCCACCTATTTTCTCCTGCCTTTCTGTGGGCATTCAGCTCTTTGCTGACAGATGATGCTTTGACACCATGCAGAAGGGCTTGTTGCTACAATCCTCTCTTGACTTTCTTTTGAGGTTTAGGAAGTAGAGGGGACTGCCTCCCAGCATACATCTCTACATGAGGTGGTATCTACATAGACATGATAAGCACAGAGCAGATGGGATGATGACCATTGTCTATCCTACTTCCAGGGAGAGCTGTGTAATGCACGGATCAGTAAACACACCTGGAGTTCTGTCCTGACACAGACATTTTATTCCAAAACTTTCACCAGTCAAAAGGATGAGTTTGAAATCT
This sequence comes from Apodemus sylvaticus, assembly GCF_947179515.1. NCBI lineage: Eukaryota > Metazoa > Chordata > Mammalia > Rodentia > Muridae > Apodemus > Apodemus sylvaticus. The sequence continues at coordinate 76,030,995 of NC_067481.1, forward strand.
GGGTTGTAGGCAACACAAGCTTTTATTAAATTATCATTTCTTGTGGTATGGTAAAGGCTCAAAAACATCTTAAAATCATCCCTCCTGCTGGACAAGGGGCGCCTAACATAAGCGCTTAATGTCTCTCTCCCTCAACTTCCTTCTTTCTCTTCCTCTTTCCTCTCTTTCTATTCCTCAGGCTTTTGCTCTTCTTCCTCCTCATTCTTCTCCCTTCTTCTGTCTTTATTTCTCCCCCTGCTTCCATCTTTCATTTGCCCACTCAGTTGTGAGACTTGGAAAACACAGTATCTGCTGGGCAGACTTGCAGCCTCACAATATTTTGGAGAGTTGGTATTGCAGATTCTGTCCAAACACCAAGAATTCTCTCTTCTCTAAGAAATGGCAAGGCTTTTGTTGTTGGGTATTTTTTTTTCATCTCTATGGGCTTCCATTGGTTAAACTGGAGCATTTGTACTAGATGTCATCTGACATCTCCTGCTATAGAGGAGTCTCTTGTGCAATGCATGGAACATCACCTGTCAATAAAGTGCTGTTGGCTTATGAGCAAAAGTCAGGAAGCAATAAATGAGAGCTCTAATAAAAAGGATGGAATTCTAGGAGAAGGAGAGAGAATAGGATATCCCCACTTCAGGGACAGATGGAGGGAAGGAAATGTGTTGTTACAGACTGTGGAAAGGCTTTGTATTTGTTTCCGCTGGAAAAACTCTGGATTCCTTTCAAATTGATAAAAATCAAAACTGAATATTTTGGCTGCCAATAATGAAAAAGAATCAAGAAGACTAAACAAATCAGGCACCATACATTCCTAATCCCTCTACATAGAAACTGCTATGGGACTGTTTCAAGCCAAACTTCTACTAAGCTTAGCCAATAAAACTTGTTGGCTATAAGACCATCCAGAGACTGCCCACCTAGGGATCCATCCCATTTAGTTACAAATCCTAGACACTATTGTGGATGCCCACAAGTGCTTGCTGACAGGAGCCTGATATAGCTGTCACCCAAGAGGCTCTGCTAGTGCATAACAAATACAGATGGGGACACTCTCAGCCAGCCATTGAACTGAGCACAGGGTCCACAATGGAGAACCTAAAGAAAGGACCCAAGGATCTGAAGGGGTTTGGAGCGCCACAGGAGGAACAACAAGATGAGCCACCCAGTACCCCCTTCCCAGAGCTCCCAGGGACAAAACCATCAAGCAAAGAGTACACATGGAGGGACCCATGGCTCCAGATGCATAGGCAGCAGAGGATGGCTTTGTTGGACATCAAAGGAGGAGAGGCCCTTGGTCCTGGGAAGATTCAGTGCAGCATTGTAGGGGAATACCAGGACAAGGAAGCTGGAGTGGGTTGATTGGGGAACAGGGGGAGAGGGAGGGATTATAGGATTTTTCCGGGCAGGGGGGCCAGGAAGGAGACAACATTTGAAATGTAAATAAAGAATATATCTAAGAAAAAATTGTTAAAAACTCAACTGAGCAAAAACACAAAAGTAGTTGGCTATGAAATTACCAGAATCATAATGTCATCTTTTCAAATTTATATTACTGTTTTAAAAAGATATTAACCTCCTTAGAAGGGCAGAATACAGGAAAATTCTATTAATTTAGGGCTAGAAGGGAGAAGCAGAAATTGATTAAGTATTGGGAGGGAGGGATCTGGGTGGGGAAGGGGACAGGGAGGAGAAGAGGGGAACATGATCAGGTATTCAGAGGAGAGAGAACAGGACTGAAGCCCTGAGGGCCAGCAGAAAGAATCCAAATAGGCAACTTCAGGAGGTAGGAGGTGGGGGGACCTTCTAGAAGGTGCCAGAGACCTGGGAACTAAGCAACTCTCAGGACTAAAAGGGAGGGACCTTAGATGAAATGTCCTACAGTGGAGAGAGGGAACTTGTTGAGTCTACCTCCACTAGAAACACAGGGCATCAAGTGGAGGGATGGGGTTCTCATCCCACAATCAAAACCTCTAACCCAGAATTGTGGGCTGAGAAGATGTAATCTGGACTGAAAAAAAATAGAAAGAGTAAAGAATAAATTTTAAAAGGCTGAAATAAAATTTCTGATGCATAAGTTAAAAAAAAAAACAAAAATATGTGGAGGCATAAAGAAATCCAGGCCTTTGATCTCAAATGTAGAAACAAAGACACAGAGATAGAAACTCTAAGACAAGTACTGCCCATTTGTCAATTCTTGATCTTAGAGCATAAGCTATTGGTGATCTGTTCAGGAACTTTTCCCCTGTGACCATGTCCTCAAGGGTCTTCCCCAGTTTCTTTTCTATTAGTTTCAGTGTGTCTGGTTTTACATGGAGGTCCTGGATCCACTTGGAGTGAAGTTTAGTACATGGAGATAAGAATGGATCAATTCCCATTCTTCTGCATGCTGACCTCCAGATGAAACAGCACCATTTGTTGAAAAGGCTATCTTTTTTCCATTGGATGTTTTCAGCCCCTTTGTCAAGGATCAAGTGGCCATAGGTGTGTGGGTTCATTTCTGGATCTTCAATCCTGTTCCATTGATCCACCTGCCTGTCACTGTACCAATACCATGCAGTTTTTAACACTATTGCTCGGTAGTATTGCTTGAAGTCAGGCATACTGATTCCCCCAGAATTTCTTTTGTTGTTGAGAATAGTTTTAGCTATCCTGGGTTTTTTGTTATTCCAGATGAATTTGAGAATTGCTCTTTCTAACTCTATGAAGACTTGAGTTGGAATTTTGATGGGTATTGCGTTGAATCTGTACTTTGCTTTTGGCCAAATGGCCATTTTAACTATATTAATCCTGCCGATCCATGAGCATGGGAGGTTTTTCCATTTTTTGAGGACTTCTTCCATTTCCTTCTTCAGAGTCTTGAAGGAGAACTGGGTTCTGATGATACCAAGTAGCCTAGGTTTCTGTTGCTTGTGTTCTTGCCCTTACCTCTTGATATCTGGTTATCTCTGGTGTTAGTTGGTCTTGCTGTCTCTGTGTCTTGTCCCTCCTCCAAGCCTGTGTGTCAATACTCCTAGGAGACCCATTTTCTCCTCATGGGATTTAGGTATGGAGGGCTGTAGCACAGGGTCAGCTCCGGGGTACAGATGGAAACTGGAAGGATCCTGTCTGAGGCTGCTCCTCAGTGTCAGGAGCCATAATGAGACAAGCTAATATACTAGCAGGTGATCATCCTGAAATGGCCTGCTTCTGATCATTATATAATATGTGACAGCTGAGCCCTCATTCAGCAAGGTTGTGTGGGATGAATTTTAGGAAAGATTCCTGCTATTAATATGCTTCCTGTTGTTATTAAATATATATAATAATCAGTAAGTAATAGCACAACTCTTTGGAGTACATCTCTGCAGATCCACGAAGATGTACTTTCTTATAGTGCGGCTATGTAGACAAATAATGACTTAAGTTTTACTGATGATTCTATAAGAATTCCTAAAATTATATCTGTGATTATTAAGCTCTTTAATAGTTGAACTTCTATTGGTCCTTTTCTGCTAGTGAAAACTGCAATGAGAACTCTACCACTCTCCCAAGTGTCACCAGTTAATTGCTCTTAGATGGCAACCAGACTTTCTCCTACTCAGAGCACATTCCAAGAGGTTGTAAAGCAATTAACTAAAGGTCATAAAAAAGAGAACTGTGATTTGTTATAGGTGTTAGGACAGAAGATAAAATATTGACTGTGTTTATCTATACAAAACTTCACTTATAACTTTGTTATCATTTTAAACTTTCTATGAACCTGTAGAGAAGGCAAATCATAGCCGTCTAGCTAGATAATTACTCCTAATGGATATCCATGCAAACATTCTTTATTGTAAACTTCTATTTCAATTAATGACTTGGTATTTTATATGAACTTGTGATAAACTTTGTAACATGTGAGCATGTATTCTGAAAAGATGTTTAAGGGCTGAGGACAAAGAGAGGAGGGACCAGGAGTATTCAGATGAGAGAAACAGAGCTGAGAGGAGAACTTAGCTGAGGAGAAGGTTTTAGTCAGAAGAGAACAAGATTAAGAGAATACAGAGTGAAATAACTTAGAAACTATAGGTAGCATAAAATAACTAAGAGAACAATGTGCAGGATGGAGAGGGAAAGAGGAAAAAAGATGTTGCAGAGAGCAGAAGGAGCAGGCAGGCTTCTCCTCATCATGGGACAGGACTGGCCCCATGGTAAGGACAAGATAGGCTTAGTCTTACTAAGAGAAACAAAACCTTTTTCCTAACAACATGGATTTAATTCACTTAGCATTAAAAGGGTGGAAGCTTTTTCTTTCTCATTGTAATAAATATTGGAGTCCATTTTTCATCCAGAATGAGTGAGTTCTTTCTGCACCAGTGCTTGGTCTTTTGCTCTATATTCACTCATGTAAAAGTTTTTATTTCTGCAAGAGTTATACTCTTCTCCGGGATCAATAGAAGTTTATTACTTCTAACTTCTCCCTGGACTGACAAGCAAGAGGCATCTGGACAATAGGGAAAAGGCTCTAGCAACTAATCCTTTACTTAATCTCCTGATGTTTTTGGATGAGGTGCTAAGTGCCTGAGACTACAGTCAATATGGCTTCAGGGGAACACAGAAGGCAGGTCAATTCCTCTTTCTCCACATCCTCACCAACACCTGCTGTCTCCTGAGTTTTTAATCTTAGCCATTCTGACTGGTGTAAGGTGAAATCTCAGGATTGTTTTGATTTGCATTTCCCTAATGACCAATGAAGTTGATCATTTTTTAAGATGCTTCTCAGCCATCTGAAGTTCTTCAGGTGAAAATTCTTTGTTTACCTCTGTACCCCATTTTTAATAGGGTTATTTGTCTTTCTGGGGTCTAACTTCTTGAGTTCCTTGTATATATTGGATATTAGCCCTCTATCTGATGCAGGGTTGATGAAGATCTTGTCCCAATTTGTTGGTTGCCAATTTGTCCTTTTGATGGTGTCCTTTGCTCTACAGAAACTTTGTAATTTTATGCTACAATAGCATAGTAACTTAGACTTAGATAAGTAAACCTTTTTATTATTCAGCAACCCTAAATTTTCCTTAAGACAAAGTCTTATCCCAGAATTTCATGAGACAAAGTCTTACCCCTGCAGATGCTCTTCCCCCTCCACTGCCTCAAGAAGTAGCAAGAAGAAAGAAACACCTCTGCAGGGCTGGTTCCCACCACCTCAGTTCATGTGTCCTGATGGTTCTGGGTGGGTCCCTCTTGTGGCAGGAATTTGAGTAGAACTGGTGGTCTTACCTGTGCTCACAGGTGTGTCAGCATTCCCAGGAGACCAGCTCTCTACTGGCAGGATTTGTGTATGGAGAGCTGTGGCACAGGGTCAGCTCTGGGGCACAGACCTATTAAATAATATTTAATACTGCAGATACTAGTCTGGTTTAGTACAGAAATAATGCTTCCTAGGTTGAATAGATGGCAAATACTTAGAAACAAACAACTCAGATATGCTATAAACAGGTAGTGTTAAAACAGAACAGTCTTACTTTACCGGGAACCCCTGAGTGAACCACATGGAGATGGAATCCCTGCAAAACACATGAGGTACTTTATTAAAAATACTAGCATTGCTAGGGTCACTCTGAGTGGCCCCACGTCTTGTGCTGTGCAGGATTTTATACCTTGCTCAGGGCCGCTGCACAATGTGATTGGCAGAATAGTGTTATATTCAAACTAATTGGTTGTTTGAGGATGAGGTAGGTGGCCAATAATCAGTGCTTTGGAATGTGTCCCCACCCTTAGGTCTTCCTCTCCCTCCCCCTTGTGGTCTGAGGAATGCAACACAGCCTCTAACCTTCTTAAGGTTCCTGAGGTAACTCAGTAGTCTTCAAAAACCTCAGAAACATACAGAGTATTCAATTTAAAGATATTTTATTAAGAAAAAGCTTTTTTGACAATGAGACATTTCAGTTTCTGTCAACTTCCCCATTCTACTTCAAAGAACATTATTTCATCGAAGACTATCTTTATAGAGTTTTCTTCAAAAGTGCCAAGCTGGCCACTAGGCAGAAATCTTCCCTTTCTTCAACTGCTGATAATATTCTACCCAAACTGGGCAATCTGGACAAACTAGACAAAGGGAAGTCTACTGCCAAATTTTACCAGGACAGAGTAAGAAATCCTTCATATTTCCTGATTCACAAAAGTATGTGCCAGATATTCTGGGTCATAAGGCTAAAATTGATTCTCCAACAACACAGAGAATTTTGGGGGCATTGTCCACACAGCCATCTTTCTCTCTTTCCTGTACTTTTGTACACTCTTTGCCTGGACTTCCTGTATACTCAAATAATTTTTTAATTCTTTTCAAGTCTCTGATGGGATTGAAGACTAGATAGTCCTACTCTCACAACTAAACTTAAGTTGTTTAGGATTTAAGAAAATGTTTTAGGTCTTAGAAGATGTTTTATGTTTGTAATGCATGTATAATAGAAAGTGATTTAGATACAGGTCTCTGAGATCCCCAAGATAGAATAGATGATAGAATACTTTCTCCTAGGTTGCCAAATACATATGGACTGTACATAAGGAATATAAATCTTACATGATAGTTCTCATAATTGTTATTATTGTACATGGTTTATATTTTAAGAGAGTCTTTTATTGGACTAAAAGGAAGAAATGTGGAGAGAATCTATTGTACAATATATGGAAGCATCAGTTGTCAATCAAATGCTGTTGGCATATAACCAAAAGGTAGGAAGTAAAGGTGAAATTTCTGGTTAGAAGAATAGAATTCTGGGAGATAGAGATTATGAGAGATTCAAAAACTAAAAGAATACAAAGCTAACTTTAAAAGACCTTTTATATGGCTCTAACAAACACACTAAACATAAAATTTTAGAAACACTCGTATTTACAATACCCTCTAAAAAAATAAACAATCTGCGGCTAAGCCTAACCGTGCTCATCTCCACCCAGCCCTTCAATGCTTCTTTTCCTTTTGTTTCCACCCAACTCACCTCTCTCTTCAACTGGCTCACTTCAGTTTGCTTTGTATCTGGCAAACATATCTTCAGGACAGGCTGACAGTCCTGGGAGCAGTCAATATTGAAACCTAAGCCCAAGTAACCTCGAGCAAAATTCTCTCTTCTCTTCCTTGAGGAATATCTGGTTTTCTTCTCTGTAAGATTTTCAATTGATTTTCAATTGATTGGCATCATTCACAGGATAAAAGGTCATCTGATATAGTCAAACCCTCCTGTGATGAGAGAATAGTGTGACCCAAAGTGAAGATATCTTTTCCTACAACATCATTAAATACAACAAGAAAATCCCTGACAGGATTGCCCAAAGACCCTTACCCGGGGTGTTGCTAAATTCTGTCAAGTTGACAATTAACACTAACCACCAATTATACAACATATAATTATCAAGTTTGCTTAGTGACAACTTCCATATCTTTAAACATCTTTAACTATTTTGATTATTTTGTCAATATTCTATGGAAAGTATATCATACCAATACAATTATACAATTGTGTTGTATAATCAAATCAGCATCATTTTGTTTCCATTATAGCATCATTTCACAGTCTTTGATGAATGTCAGTACTTTGATTTCCTCATCTATGAATACATCAGAGGTTAATTTTTTATTCCATATATTCTTTGTTTACATTTCAAATAATTTCCCCTTTCCTGGATCCCCACTCCCCAAAACTCTCATAAGCCCTCTTCCCTCCTCCTGTTCCCCAATCCACCCCTTCCCCCTTCCCTGCCCTGGTATTCCCCTACACTGATGCACTGAGCCTTTCCAGGACCAGGGGCCTCTCCTTCCTTCTTCTTGGGCATCATTTGCTATGTGAATTGTGTCTTGGGTATTCCAAGCTTCTTGGCTAGTATCTACTTATCAGTGAGTGCATACCATGAGTAAGTTCTTTCGTGGCTGGGTTACCTCACTTAGGATGATATTCTCCAATTCCATCCATTTGTCTACAAATTTCATGATTTCATTGTTTTTAATGGCTGAATAGTATTCCATTGTGTAAATATACCACATTTTCTATATCCATTCCCCCATTGAGGGACATCTGGGTTCTTTCCACCTTCTGGCTATTATAAATAGGGCTGCTATGAACATAGTGTAGTATGTATCCTTATTACATGCTGGGTAATCCTCTGTGTATATATGCCCAGGAGTGATATTGAAAGACCCTAAAAACAAGGGCCCCTCCAGGCCTCGGAAGGTGACACCTAAATCACTCACGAGTAACGGTCTTGATGAAAACAAGAGGATTTTTATTCCAGGCACACTGGGGTTCACAGTCATATGCCACGCAGGGGTAGAGGACTGTGGACCCCGAGTGCAGAGTCAGAACAGCTTTTATAGGTTTACAACAAAGCCCACGCATCGCAAACCAATCATACCTTAGCGTCAAGAGCCCTGTGCAGTGCAAGCCAATTGATCTTCACCATTCCATGGATCCTAGGCCAGTCTGTTTAAATTATCCAAGCCTGTGCTCCGTGGACCAATTAGTATCCTATAGTCCAGTTGTGCGGGCTCCTGGGTGGGGATGAGGGTGCAAGCAGTTTACAGAGGCTAGATAAGCAGTTTAGTTAGCTCATTTCCAGTTACCTTTCAGGGCCAGGATCATGTACTCAAGAGCCTGTCTTACACCCTTTCACCTACTTCCATTCAGGGAATGGGCTCAAAGAATGTGACCTTTCACCTAGTTTCTGACAAAGAGCAGGGTCTGGAATTTGAAGTATTTAGGGCTTCTAGGAGGCTAGAATTAGGGCTCCTTTGGAGTGCGATCACATTTCTAAACTTCTGACTTCTTGGGGTCATTAGAGAGTTAGGCTGTATTTTTCATCCTTTCAGTATAGCAGGGGCTTCCGGTAGTATCCTGCCCAGTTTTCTGAGGAACCGCCAGACTGATTTCCAGAGTGGTAGTACCAGCTTGCAACCCCAAGAGCAGTGGAGGAGTTTTCTTTCTCCACATCCTCACCAGCTCCTGATTTCTCCTGAGTTTTTGATCTTAGCCATTCTGACTGAGGTGAGGTGAAATCTCAGGGTTGTTTTGATTTGCATTTCCCTGATAAGTAAGGATGTTGAACATTTCTTTAGGTGCCTTTCAGTCATTCGATATTCCTCAGGTAAAAATTCTTTGTTTAGCTCTGTACCCCATTTTTTTGTTTTTTTGGTTTGTTTTCCAGACAGGGTTTCCTCTGTGTAGCTCTGGCTGTCCTGGAACTCACTTTGTAAACCAGGCTGGCCTCGAACTCAGAAATCCACCTGCCTCTGCCTCCCAAGTGCTGGGATTAAAGGAGTGTGCCACTACCTCCCAGGCTGTACCCCATTTTTAAAGGGGTTATTTGGCTTTCAGGAGTCTACCTTCTTGAGTTCTTTATATATCTTGGATATAAGCCTTCTGTTGGATGTAGGGTTGGTAAAGATCTTTTCCCAGTTTGTTGGTTGCCATTTTGTCCTTTTGACAATGTCCTTTGCCTTACAGAAACTCAGTAATTTTATGAGGTCCCATTTGTCAATTCTTGATCTTACAGCATAAGCTATTGGTGTTCTGTTCAGGAAATTTTCCCCTGTGCCCATGTCCTCAAGGGTCTTCCCCAGTTTCTTTTCTATTAGTTTCAGTGTGTCTGGTTTTATGTGGATGTCCATGATCCACGTGGACTTGAGCTTCAGAGGTTAATTTTTAACATAGCATTTTTTATCAATTCTTAGGGAATTTTACAGCATGTACCCAATCACACACATGTCCCAGTTCTTCCATGTCTGACCCAATTCCCTTGTGACCTCTTTCCCCCAAAGAAGTTAAAAATAAAAATAAACATTTTTAAATCAATAAAATATATTTTAAATTTAAAAAGATTAATTTAGAAACCAAAATCCAATTTGTGTTACCTATATACTCATTGTAGCAGAGTCAAACTTTCAGTGGCCTACCACATACATAGAACTGAGTCTTTCCATTCATGAACAACCACCTCCACAGAAATCTTCAACTATGCAGACATAATATCAGCATCAATATATAATGTATTCAGAATTCTCTTTGATACCTTCCTGTTTAGGCTGGTCCTTCTCCTTTGGTAGGTGGGAAATGGAGTGGGTGTAGAGGTTGTCACAGAAGACTTCCATGTCCCTATTTCTCAACTGTGCATCTGCAATTACTGATGTAGCTGCAAAAGTAGATTCTTTGCTCCTTAGAGACAGTGGAAACAGGATCATGATCTTCCCCATTGTTTCTGACAAGACCAAAAATTGGAAGGGTCTCCCCTGTAGTAGGACCACAGACCTAGACAAGTCCCTCTGAGGTAGCCATGGGCCATGGACATCAACATGGCCAACTATTGCTCTGTAGTATTGCTTGAGGTCAGGGATACTGATTCCCCCAGATTTTCTTTTGTTGCTGAGAATAGTTTTAGCCATCCTGGGTTTTCTGTTGTTCCAGATGAATTTGATAATTGCCTGGTCAGCACAGTCTTGACATATCCTATTCTCCCACTTTCCACAGAACATGTAGTTCTCTGTTTCCTCTTTCCCATCTCACCATCACATTATTTGTTCATCATAATGGTCCCCACTGCTAGCACTATGAGACTCTGTGACTTCAGGTTATATATTTATTTATTTATTTATTTATTTATTTATTTATTTTTGTCATTTCTTTTTCTGTTTGTGTTTTTGTAATTTCACTGATACTACTTAACGCTGCCTTTATGCACACAGGTACAGTAGCATCTACTGGATCATGGGAAGCCTCTCTGGGGACACATCCCTGAGAAAATGGATTCCCTTTACACCAGAAGCCATAAGTTATCAATAGATCCTCAGAAAGGGGTAGGACTTCACGAGTCCTTCTCCCAAAATCACTTGAGTTTTGACTGGCTTGATTTTGTGCAGGTCTTTGTATGCTGCTCACAGTCTCTGGGATTTCATGTATGCAACAGTCCCAACATGATCACAAATAGTGTTTCTCAGAAGATTTCTAATACCTCCAGCTCTTACAATCTCACAAGCTCTCTTCTGCAATGATCCGTGCAACTTGGGGAGAGGAGGGTGATACAGAATTGCCATTTAGAGATGAGTACTTTACAAACACTTACCCTCAGCATGTTGACCAGTCATTGATCTCTATGAATTACAAACTACTATAAAATGAGCCTCTTGAATAAGAAAATATTTCACTGCCCCAGCTATTTCCTTTTTCTTTTTATTGGATATTTTCTTTATTTACATTTCAAATGTTTTCCACTTTCTGGGTCTCTCCTTTGGAAACCCCCTATCCCATCCCCCATTCTCCTGCCTCTATGCAGGTGCTCTGCTTCTCAACTACCCACTCCCATGTTCCTGCCTTGGCATTCCCATACACTGGGGCATCAAACACTCTCAGGCCCCAGGGAGTCTCCTCCCACTGATGCCAACAAGGCCAACCTCTTCCACATATGCAGGCATCACTGTGGGTCCCTCCATGTTTACACTTTGTTTGGTGGTCCATTCCCTGGGAGCTGGGGAGTGGTGGGGTGGGGTCTGCCCAGATGGCACTAACCCTTCCCCAAACCCAGACAAGATATGAGTTAGTCTGCCCAAAATATTAACTTTGTGGGTTTTCCTTTTATAATCCTTTCGCTGGCAATAGCTTAGGCCTTATCCTGGACAGATTCTTTTTAATAAAAGGTCTCTAATTTACTAAAACCAAACCTTAAGTCAAACTGGTAAACCTCTAAACCCAAGACCTACACAGGATAGCTTTCTCAGGGGTAGATGCTATCACATGAGTTAGCAGTCTCCCAGAGGAATCCAGAGTATCAGAACAGTTTGGCCTGTTTGTAACCTTATCTACCCTTGAATGTGGAAAGTTGCCCTTGATTCTTACAAACTAGCCATTTCCAGGAATAGAAACTGAAACCTACTCTGAGTACACACTCCTCCTTGGGTGTTTGAGATGAATAGGACTCAGAAGCAGGCAGAAAAGGGCTGTTGAGTGAGGACAAAGAAACTCAGGGAGTTCAGACTGTTCGTCCCACAGCCTCCTCCTTTTTTGTGCAGCTCTCCCTGGGACACCAGAACTCCACACATCACGTCTTCCCTTCATAAACATCCTGAATCTGAATTCCAGTTTTAGATAAAGACCTTTCCTGTGAGGAGAACCATCACAGAAGTGTTATTGCCACCAGATCAAGGTCACCACTGCTGAAGTAATGAAGGGTGTCAGGGTTAGCTTGTTCGATAACCCAAGATGTGTCTTAACACGAGGAGTGGAGTCCTGACACCAGGACAGGAGAGCTTGGGCTTTGTACTCAGGGAGCATCCTGGGAACAGGAGTATCCTCCAGTGGCCATCTTCTGGACCACAGAGCATCCCAAGGCAAACAAGACAACACCTTCCTTCCACCTGTGTGTTGTGGGCATTGACTGTCTTCTTGAGCAGTCAACTTTAGATGAAAGATGCCGGGTTGGGATTCTCAGATGCCAGTGGAGTCCACGCTGTAGGCTCTTCATTTCTCACATGGAGATGCAATTCCAGATCAGAAACAGTCACAGACAAGCTCTGGCAGGTCATGTTAGACCCTCTGGTTTTCAAAGATTCTTCTGTCATGGGTCACTTGTTATTCTAAAGGGCCTATTTTGTAGTTCTTCCTGTTTTTCTCTTGCAGTTTGCAAAAAAATTTGCTCTATATAATCACAATTTAAACTATAATATGACTTCAGGAGTTTCTTTTCTGCCCTGTATATCTGGAGTTCAACATGCTTAATGTATTTATCTGGGTATGCTTTTTCTTTGTTGCTAGGATTCCTTGAAATTTATATATTCTTTGTTCTGAGTTATGCAAGACAAGAAAGTTACTGCAGTATGTGTTAAAGCTTGGCAAGCAGCAGAAGAGAGTCTCTGATAGAATGAACGCCACAGAGCCTTACAGAAGCACTTTCAGTGATCACCACGAAAAAGGTCCTTTTAGTAATTCAATTCCCACAGACCAAAACCTCTTGCTTGATCTGGGAGTTGTCCGATAGAATCATTACCTGAGCAATTCCTAGCCACACGAGGCATACCTGGTTGGCCAGGTATGTCTTGGGACTGAGCACATGCTAAGGTTCTGAAATTCCCAGGAATCAGCAACCCCATTAATTCTCAGATAACAGTCACTTATTGTTTTCAAGAGCTTAACTTCAGACCATAAGTGGCCATCACTCCAAAGTAAATGCCAAGTGCAATGACTCTTCCAATTTGCCCACTGCATCTACCTTTTGTTTAAGCTCTATTCAGTTTTCTTGTGAATTAAATTTATATTGAAGATCATGCACCCTTCCAGTAAATACAGTGTTTTCTCTATCCTACCATCTCACAATCTTACACAAAGAAGCCTATAAACTTATGAGTGGAAAGACAAGGATAGCAGTTGCTAGACCAAGGAATCTATTTGAATGATACACAAGATTGAATAAAGCTAAAGTATCTGCACTGCTTTCCATAACATCCACTCCAGTGTTATCAGGCAAGCTTTTTGAGAAAGTGTCCTTAATTTCTTGCTGAAAATTATGAATCAGTTAAGAAGAATGAGGGTGGCCCACCAAATGCATTTAACCTTTTTTTTCCAGTCATACTTGTTCTTGTTGAAAGAACAAGTTCTTTTTGAAAGAATAAATTCTGGCTCCCTGGTGCAAATGGTGGCTGAAAGACACCTGTCCCAGCTGCTCCACTGATTGTATGCCCTGTGTCCTCCAAGCTGTTGGTAATTTTTAAGTAAGGTCTAGTCCAATTAATATTTCCCAATAGTTTTTGAAAATCATTGTCTTTAATTCATCAATCCTAAGTTGCAACTTTTGAGATATGATAAATTCACTATAAATTGTTTTTCCCAAATAATTTATTGGCTTGTTATGTTGTATTTTATCAGGGGCAATAATTAATCTAGACATGGTCAATATGCCAATCATATTTTTCAAAATTAATTCAGTTAAATCCTTTGTTTTTTCTTTTATAATTTTTAAGGGTCTTTGTCCAGTACTCTTCTGAACCCAAGCTACCACTTCTGTGAAGCCAAACCCCTCCTTCCCTCTAGATTGTTTTAATATTGGGTTGAGGAGGTGTACATAGGGGAGAAGGAAATCTTGGTGTTTTTTCTGCTTTGTATTTTATTTTACATATAATGTAAAATAAAAGCCTATTCATACCTGGCACTAATGGATCTTAATGCTTGATCCACAAATTTCTGACAAAGAGTTGAACTACCCTGGAATAGAACCTTCCATTGATACCTTTGAGAGGGCTTTTGAAAATTAATAGAGAGAGCCTTTGGTCACCATTTGCACCAGAGAGCCAGGCACTCCACAGCCTTCTGTGCACAGCCTGCGGGGAGAGAGGGATCTCCCAGCAGATCCTCCACTCCTGACCACAGAGGTGAGAGCTCCACTTTCTCTCCAATATCTCTCTGGAGGGGAACAGGTAGGAGCACACACCTCCTTCGTCAGCCTCCACTCCCCGTAGAGCATTGATGAGACTGGACTTTCCAGCCCCAGTCTCCCCCATCACTGCAGTGTTCAGTGGGGCTTTCTCAATGTCACCCAGAGCTCTGCTTGTTACAGAAACTGTATCCTGAAGGTTTCCAAACTCTAAGGATGATTCAATGAAGGCAATTAATTCCTGAGACAGGACTTTGGTTTTCATCTTGAAATTTGAAGATTTGTGCCAAAGCTGGAGGGCAAATTGGGATCCTCCTATGGAGGGGGTTTAGAATAGGAAGTCTGACCCATGCCTGGGAAATATCGATGGTACCTAAGGGAGGAAAGAAGCAAGAAGGTCAATCAATTAGTTCAGAAAGAACAGCCAATGGGAGAGCATGGTCCAGTATCTGCCCCCACATTATAAACAGGGACTTTCTTCCCTTTAATTGAATGTGCAAGACTGAACAACACTTACTCCTGGCTTTACCTTTAACTTTGGTTTGACTCACATTCTTTAACCTTTGACTATTTTCTTTACATTTTTCTGCTTAGATGGTCTATCTAATCCTGATTTTAACTTTGGTATTTGGTATCTGCCTAGAAACTTTTCCATTTCATCTAGATTTTCCTGTTGCGTTGAGTATCGACTTTTGTAGGAGGATCTGATGATTTTTTTAATTTGTTCAGTATCTTTTGTTATATCTCCCTTTTCATTTCTGATTTTGTTAATATGGATACTGTCTCTGTGCCCTCTGGTTACTCTGGCTAAGGGTTTATCTGTCTTGTTGATTTTCTCAAAGAACCAGTTCCTGGTTTTGTTTATTCTTTGTATAATTCTTTTTGTTTCTACTTGATTAATTTCAGCCCTGAGTTTGATGATTTCCTGCTGTCTACTCCTCTTGGGTGTATTTGTTTCTGTTTCTTCCAGAGCTTTTAGGTGTGCTGTTAAGCTGCTAGTGTAGGCTTTCTCCAGTTTCTTTTTGGAGGCACCTAATGCTATGATTTTTCCTTTTAGCACTGCTTTCATTGTGTCCCATAAGTTTGGGTATGCTGTACCTTCATTTTCATTAAATTCTAAAATGTCTTTTATTTCTTTCCTTATTTCTTCCTTGACCACGGTATCATTGAGTAGAACATTGTTCAGTCTCCATGTGTTTGTGGACTTTCTGTTGTTTTTGTTACTATTGAAGACCATCCTTCATCTGTAGTGATCTGATATGAGGCATGGGTTATTTCAATCTTCTCATGTCTGTTGATCTGTGTTTCGTGACCAATTATGTGGTCAGTTTTGGAGAAGGTACCATGAGGTGCTGAGAAGAAGGTATATTCTTTTGATTTAGGATGAAATGTTCTATAAATATCTGTTAAATCTGTTTGGTCCATAACTTCTGTTAGTTTCACTGTGCCTCTGTTTAGTTTTTGTTTCTCTGATCTCTCCACTGATGAGAGTGTGGTATTGAAGCCACACACAATTATTGTGTGATGTGCAATGTATGCTTTGAGCTTAGTAAATGTGGGTGTCTTTGCATTTGGAGCATAGATGTTCAGAATTGAGAGTTCTTCTTGGTAGATTTTTTTCTTTGATGACTATGAAGTTTTCTTCCATGTCTTTTTTGATGACTTTTGGCTGAAAGTTGATTTTATCCGAAATTAGAATGGCTACTCCACCTTGTTTCCTGGAACTATTTGCTTGGAAAATTGCTTTCCAGCCTTTTACTCTGAGGTAGTGCTTGTCTTTGACATTGGGGTGAGTTTTCTGTATGCAGCAAAGTGCTGGGTCTTGTTTACGTATCCAGTATATTAGTCTATGTGTTTTTATTGGATTTATGGAACCAGTAGAATTAATCTTCTATCCCCTAAAGGCAGATTCATGAAGCATATAAAATGTATTATGAAAATTCTACATAGCATCAGCTATGGATAACCATGCATGAAAAGTTCTATGTAGACTTTGAGTTCTGTTACCTACACAAATAGGAGTACCCTGGACTCCTACAATGCAGTTCATAATTTCTGTACCCTCTTCCATATGCTTAGCACTTCCCCACTTGTCATAAGGATCAAGTAACCAAATAGATTTATTAACCACCAAGGGGTTATCCATATCTCCCCCAATTTACTCCTGTGTTAATTGTGGGATGAGGAATATAGGCCCAATATGTATGCTTGGTCCCCATTGCTGTAAAACTTAGACAGACAGCATAGCAATGAACAAAGTTGCACCATTCAAAGGTTTTTGCCAAAGATTTATCAATTCTGATGGTGTCCACAACACTTGGCTTCAATTCTCATGTCAAAATATGTTTGGTTTTCATCAAACATTCATTGTTAATGATAAGGGGTTGCAGACTGTTCTCATTGGCCCAGCACCATCTGAACAACAAAGCATAAGAAGTGTTACAGAAACTGTGAACAAGGTGATGTGTCTTTGTGGGGGGGGGGTATGTTTGTATGCAATGTGTGTGGGTAGGGAAAGACATGTATGTGGGCTTGAAGGCTATAACATGGAATACATACTGAATACATTGAGTGGTTCATACTCATTTCACTACATTGTTAAGGACAGTCACTGTCGGTCCCTTCACTTGAGAACCTGGGAGCACGAGCCAGGGGACAGCGCAGCTCCAGCTCTGGATAGGGAATAATGCCAGCTGTGCACAGGACCTACCGAATGGGAGATGAGCAAACCAAGACCTGGCCAGAGAGCACTGTCTGCTCCACCTCCCTGCAAGCCTCAAGTCAGGAGTGTTCCAGGTTCAGCAAATAAATGTAGTCAATGAAATAAGAGCACTCCTGGGCAGGGCATCTGCATGCATGGGTGAAGATCTGGAACAGCATCTACACACACATTTTGACCTACACACACACACACACACACACACACACACACACCACCAGCCCTTACTCTGTTCCCCCGTCTTCCTTCCACATGTGGTCCCAGGAATCTTAAAGGTTCCCCATGGGTTGGAATCCAGTTTCCTCCTGTGTCTGTCCTTTAATTACTACACCCAGCACTGAACTCAGCAGAGCTGGTCATGAATCACCCCCTCCCACTTCCTGTTTATCCTCCTAAGAGCAAAAAAATGGTACAGACCTTTCCAAACCATGCTTCTGAAAGCCTGGGGGAATTTCTTCCTTTATTTCTTAGTTGACCAAGTTATCATTGAGTAGAGAGAGTGTTGTTCAGTTTCCATGTGTACGTAGGCTTTCTGTTGTTTTTGTTATTGAAGATCAGCCTTAGTCTGTGGTGATCTGATAGGGTGCTTAGAATTATATCAATCTTCTTATATCTGCTGAGGTCTGTTTTGTGACCAAGTATATGGTCAATTTTGGAGAAGGTACCATGAGGTGCTGAGAAGAAGGTATATTCTTTTGTTTTAGGGTAAAGTGTTCTATAGATATCTGTTAAATCCATCTGGTTGAAAACTTATGTTAGGTTCACTGTTTCTCTGTTTAGTTTGTGTTTCCCTGATTGATGAGCGTGGGGTGTTGAGGTCTCCCACTATTATTATATGGGGTGCAATGTGTGCTTTAAGCTTTAGTAAAGTTTCTTTTATGAATATGGGTGTCCTTGTATTTGGAGAATGTATGTTCAGAATTGAGAGTTCATCTTGGTAGATTTTTACTTTAATGAGTATGAAGTGTCCTTCCTTATCTTATGTGGTACATTTATACAGTGGAGTATTACTCAGCTATTAAAAACAATGAATTCATGAAATTCTTAGGCAAATGGGTGGAGCTAGAAAATATCATCCTGAGTGAGGTAACCCAGTCACAAAAGAACACACATGGTATGCACTCACTGATAAGTGCATACTAGCCCTAAGCTCAGAATACCCAAGATACAACTCATAGACCACATGAAGCTCAAGAAGAAGGAAGAAAAAAGTGTGGATACTTTGATCCTTCTTAGAAGACATAACAAAATACTCATGGGAGCAGAGACTTAAGGAGAGGCAGTCCAGACACTGGCTACATGGGGATCCATCCCACATGCAGTTACCAAACACAGACACTCTTGTGTATGCCAGGAGGTGCATGCTGACAGGAGCCTGATAAACCTACTTCCTGAGAGGCTTTGCCAGAGCCTGACATGTACAGAGGCAGATGCTCACAGGGAACCATTGAACTAATCACGGGGTCCCAAATGGAGGAGTTAGAGAGAGGACTGAGGAGCTGAAGGGGTTTGCGGCCCCATGGGTAGGGCAACAATACCAACCAACCAGAGCTCCCAGGGTCTAAACCGCCATCCTGGGAACACCCATGGCTCCAGCATCGGTGTATATAGCAGAGGATGGCCTTGCTGAGCCTAAGAGGGAGAGGAGGCCCTTAGTTCCATAAAGGCTGGAAGCCCCAGTGTGGGGCAATGTGAGGGTGGGGAGGTGACAGTGGGTGGGTGGGGGAACACCCTCAAAGAAGCTGGAGGAGGGGGAATGATATAGGTGGTCAGGGTGGGGGTGGGGTGGGGAGAATGGGGAAAGCAGATATCTGAAATGTAAATAAATAAAATATCCAATAAAAGAAAAGTGACAAATTTTATCCTGGGTAATCACAACAAACATGTCCACTCACCCTAAATAGGGACCTGAATAGGTAGGGAACTGAATACAGACCAAGATACTGATACCACCAAAGTCCAACTTGTTGAGGCAGGGGGTTTTATTGGGGCTTTTAACAACAGCAGGAAATACTCAAAAACAGCTTCATCACCAAGGCCCACCCCTGCAGGAGTGACAGCTCACTAAGGCTGGGAACCTGAAGCAGCTTAGCAGGTCAGAGAGTGTCTTTACAAGTGATTCTGCTCTAACCCTCCTCCAGGCAGCCCACTGGGTTTCTGCTCCTTCCAGGAAGCTGGTCTGGACTCTGGGTCAGTTCAGCTTTAGATATTATGACTTACTCTGTCAAGGAAGGCCCTAGTTAAACTAGTCAGGTTCAGTGCTTCTGATTCTGTCTGCCTTTGCCTGTGTGTGTGTGTGTGTGTGTGTGTGTGTGTGTGTGTGTGTGTGATTTTGTGTGTTTCTCTATCTCTCAGTGTGTCTCTGTGTCTCTGTGTCTCTGTGTGTCTCTTATTCTTTCCTCTCTCTGTCTCTCTGTCTCTCTGTCTCTCTGTCTCTCTCTCTCTCTCTCTCTCTCACATTATCCAACCTGCTCCTCTTTACACCCCATTCTTGTAAGATCCTGCCAGGAGATATATGGGTTACAAACTGCAGAGCTGCCCTGAACCTCTGAGAGCACCATGGCTCCACTTCCCTGCCCCTTGCACTGCGTTTTGATGAGAAATTTTCCTCCATCTTCACTGTGAGTACCTGTCTCTGATTCCATGCAGAAGTCCACTCTCTATCAAAATGACTCCACGGCGACATTAAATTGGGAGCCACCCTCACCAACCCCACTCCTGGCCACACCTGGCACAAACTTCCTAACCACAGAGACACAGACTGTAGGGACAGGAGGCTAATCCAGTACTCTTCCCTGCTCTAGCATTTTCCTTTGTGATACTGTGTGTCTGCAGCCATTCAGACAGTCACAAGACTGACTGGAGGTTTGGTTTTAGTAAATTAGAAGTGTTTTATTAAGGAGACTGACCAGCCGGGCAGTGATGGCACACGCCTTTAATCCCAGCACTTGGAAGGCAGAGGCAGGTGGCTTTCTGAGTTCGAGGCCAGCCTGGTCTACAGAGTGAGTTCCAGGATAGCCAGGGCTACACAGAGAAATCCTGTCTCAAAAAGCCAAAAAAAGAAAGAGAAAGAAAGAAAGAAAGAAAGAAAGAAAGAAAGAAAGAAAGAAAGAAAGAAAGAAAGAAAGAAAGAAAGAAAGAAAGAAAGAACCTGACCAAGACCAAACCAGAGAGAATTCTCAAAGTAAGGTCCCAGCTATTGTTAGCTTAAGAATTATAGAGGGAAAATCCACAGTTATTACTTGGGGGGTCAAATGAACTCATATCCTACCTGGATGTGGCAACCTTGATTCTGTACAGTCCTCCAGCAGGGCCCTCAGCCATCCAAGCAAGCATTTCATACAACAGCAGAGCTTAGCAATTAGCTTGCTTAATCCTGTGACTTATTACCTTCTAAGACTACCTGGCAGGCAGTAAAACATTTTTGAACAATTAGCAATTTTTTAAGGATGGCTCAACTGCAACAGGAAATAGTCCACCTGGCCAGATGACAGAGTACATTCAGAGTAGGAGCAACTTCCTCATGGCTATA
This sequence comes from Apodemus sylvaticus, assembly GCF_947179515.1. Taxonomy (NCBI): domain Eukaryota; kingdom Metazoa; phylum Chordata; class Mammalia; order Rodentia; family Muridae; genus Apodemus; species Apodemus sylvaticus. The sequence continues at coordinate 76,051,604 of NC_067481.1, forward strand.
CAAGATAAAAACAATTTTGCTTTTACAAAATGTAGCACAGTAAATTTAACACTCTAACCATAATATTCACTATCACCATAGAGTTTTCTATGAGGGAGCTAGGGATATAATCAAGTGGTAAGTTACTGTCTTTCAAAGAGGAAGTTATGAATGGGATACCCAGAATGCACCTAAAAGACAGGCATAGTGGAGAGAGTTTATAATTCCAGCACTGAGGAAAGAGGGAGGCAGATCCCTGGAGCTCAATTGTCAACCACAATTACCTAATTGGTAAAGTCCAGGCCAGTGAATGTGTCTACCTCAAAATAAGGAAAATGATATCTGAGAAACAACAGCATCTACACACACATGTCCACATACATACACAAAGAGAGTGAGTGAGCGAGAGAGAGAGAAACAGAGACAGAGAAACACAAAGAGAGAGAGAGAGAAAGAAACATGAAATAATGTCAAATCAGCAGGACACCAGGTACGAGGCAGGGTTACAGCAAGTGTCTGCAATCATTGAAACATGGGCTCACTGGGTCTGAAAGTCAGTACTGACCCAGCAATATATGACATCATCTGAAAAGAGGGTTTTGAGGTAGGGAAGTAGACTGGTCAGTGTGGGGTGGGAGCCCTGACTCAGGATAGGCTACCAAAGTACCCAGTTCAACACTTAGGGAGCCCGGGAGTTGGCCACTTCAGCACAGCTCCCCCTCCCTTTCTGTTGAAGGAAGTGAAAGCTTTTTAAGCTCACTGTGTAAGCCAGACAAAGAGGTCTGGGAATAGAAAGCAAAACCTCCCCTCACCGCAGTCCCTCCCTTCAGGGACAAGGCAGGAAGGGTTCAGATCTAGGAACTGCAGAGCAGAGAGCAAAGACTGTGTGGACCGAGATCTGCAAGGAAATCTGAAAACATCTGCCTTCACTTCCCAGCCGTTCTTCTCTCCAGAGCTCCAAGACACCAACACTGCATCCATCTGTCTCCTGAACCTCCCAGCTTAGAGGATTCCAGGGAGATCTACCAGTGACCTTGCTCCAAGGGAAGAGGTGACATCACAGGAGGGCCACTGGCATCACTGCTCAGGAGCAGGTACATGAAGGGTTCTAAGTTCCGCTTGACCAGAAACCCTACTTACTGTGGTATCAATGACGGTCTCCTGGCACCAGGGCAGAGGATCTTTGATTATGGCTTATTTCACTCAGGGGTTGCTCACAGAAAGGACCTTCTCTGTCTTCTGCACCACAGAGCACTCCCAACACACCAGGCAGCAACAGACTTCCCAATGACCCTCACATCCTGGGTCTGTTGCACCTCTGATGCCAGCTTGAGTTTGGAGAAAGAGGGCAGCTTGTGTGACCAGATTCCTCAGAGTCAATGCGAGAACCTCTTTGGGTGGAGGGTTTAGTTGTGTTTTATTTCATTTTTGTTGTTGTTGTTTTTGGTTTGGGTTTTGGTTGAGACTGACTGATCCCACTGTGTGCCTTTGGTAGAGAACCTGTAAATCAGGATTACCTCAAACTCAGAGATCCATCTGCCTCTGCCTCTCTGCCTCCTGGGGCTAAGATTACAGGCATGCAGCACCACACCCAGCTATACTGGAACTCTTTGATTTACTCCAGGAGGATAAAATCCTATACAGAGCACCCACTGCTATTTCCTCTTCTAGAAGGGAACTGTGAGAAGCCATTATCAACACAACCAGCACTAACAATACCTTGACTGTTTGGGGGGAGGGGGTGTCGAGGGAGGTTCAGGAGCCTCCTAATCAGCAGACATGGGGAAGTAGCCCACTCTTGGTTCTAGGATTCCCACTAAATAGTCTTTGGCTTCTGGGAGGAGTTTCATCCACCCACTCAGGATATCTCTGTTCAAACTTTATTTTGTTTTTTATGGACTTGAGAAAGGAGCATATGTCCTTATACTTTGTTCATACATACCGGTTTTTGGTTGACTCCACCACAGTCAGTCCTGTGCTGCAGCTCTCTGGCTGTCCTCTCTGTTCAAACTTCTCAGTTCCCATAATTCCCCACCACCACTTGTATATCCCATGTATGCTACTGTCTATCTCCCCCAAAGCTATTTTTACCCCTTTTATAGCCCCCCTTTCAGTTTCCTGGCCTCTACAAACACTTCCTACAACAAAAATGTACATGCCTAAAAATGAGAAGCTGAAATCCACATATGAGAGAGAGCATCAGGTTTGCCTTTCTGACATTGGGTGAACTCACTATTTAGTAGCTCTGCCAGCTTTGTGTGAAAATTATACAGGTCCATTTATATTATGCATGATCTGTGGCACATTTTCATTTCCACTTATCATCTAGGCTGATTGTATTTCTCAGCTATTGTTAGTGGAGCAGCAATGAACACAATGTCCCAGTATCTTTGTGCTAGGATACAGAGTTCTTCTGGGGAACACCCAGGTTTGGTGTCAGCTTGCAACCCCAAGAGCAGTGGAGGAGTCTTCTTTCTCCACATCCTCACCAGCTCCTGTTTTCTCCTGAGTTTTTGATCTTAGCCATTCTGACTGAGGTGAGGTGAAATCTCAGGGTTGTTTTGATTTGCATCCTGATAAGTAAGGATGTTGAACATTTCTTTAGGTGTTTTTCAGTCATTCGATATTCTTCAGGTGAAAATTCTTTGTTTAGCTCTGTACCCCATTTTTTTGTTTTGTTTTGTTTTCCAGACAGGGTTTCTCTGTGTAGCTGTCCTGGAACTCACTTTGTAAACCAGGCTGGCCTAGAACTCAGAAATCCACCTGCCTCTGCCTCCCAAGTGCTGGGATTAAAGGTGTACGCCTTCCAGGCTGTACGCCATTTTTAATGGGGTCATTTGGCTCTCTGGAGTCTACCTTCTTGAATTCTTTTTATATCTTGGATATAAGCCTTCTGTTGGATGTAGTGTTGGTAAAGATCTTTTCCCAATTTGTTGGTTGCCATTTTGTCCTTTTGACAATGTCCTTTGCCTTACAGAAACTCAGTAATTTTATGAGGTCCCATTTGTCAATTCTTGATCTTACAGCATAAGCTATTAGTGTTCTGTTCAGGAAATGTTCCCCTGTGCCCATGTCCTCAAGGGTCTTCCCCAGTTTCTTTTCCATTAGTTTCAGTGTGTCTGGTTTTATGTGGATGTCCATGATCCACGTGGACTTGAGCTTCAGAGGTTAATTTTTAACATAACATTTTTTATCAATTCTTAGGGAATTTTACATCATGTACCCAATCACACACATGTCTCTGTTCTTCCATGTCTGACCCAATTCCCTTGTGACCTCTTTCCCGCAAAAAAAGTTAAAAATAAAAATAAACATTTTTAAATCAATAAAATATATTTTAATTAAAAAAATTAATTTAGAAACCAAAATCCAATTTGTGTTACCTATATACTCACTGAAGCAGAGTCAAACTCTCAGTGGCCTACCACATAAATAGCACTGTATTTCCATTTATGAACAACCACCTCCACAGAAAACTTCAACTATGCAGAGATAACATCAGCATCAATATCTAATGCATTGAGAATTCTCTTTGATACCTTCCTGTTTAGGCTGGTCCTTCTCCTTTGGCAGGTGGGAAATGGAGTGGGTGTAGAGGTTGTCACAGAAGACTTCCATGTCCTTATTTCTCAACTGTGCATCTGCAATTACTGATATAACTGCAAAAGTAGGTTCTTTGCTCCTTAGAGACAGCGGAAACAGGATCATGATCTTCCCCATTGTTTCTGACAAGACCAAAATTTGGAAGGGTCTCCCCTGCAGTAGGACCACAGACCTAGACAAGTCCCTCTGAGGTAGCCATGTGCTGTGGACATCAACATGGCTTCAGGTAGCAGCAAAGGCCACTTAGGTGAGTATGGCTTCATAGCCATAACATGATCCAATGACTTCAGGCAGCAGCCTACAGCACATATATCTGCATGGTCACTTATTGGTGGTAACACTGGTCATGGTCATCAAACAAACCCTGGCTGCAATAGGACCACAGATGGAGACATGGCACTCAGTGGCATCATGAATTCGTGCATCACCATGGCCTCAGGGAACAGTACAGTCCAGTCACTTCAGCCTGGTCAGCACAGCCTTGATATATCCCATTCTCCCACTTTCCACAGAACACGTAGTGCTCTGTTTCCTCTTTCCCATTTCACCATCACACTATTTGTTCATCATAATGGTCCCCACTGCTGGCACTATGAGACTCTGTGACTTCAGGTTATTTATTTATTTTTATAATTACTTTTTCTGTTTGTGTTTTTGTAATTTCTTATTACATGAGAATTTCACTGATACTACTTAACACTGCCTTTATGCACACAGGTATAGTAGCATCTACTGGATCATGGGAAGCCTCTCTGGGGCCACATCCCTGAGAAAACTGATTCTCTTTTCCCCAAAAGCCATAAGTTATCAATAGATCCTCAGAAAGGGGTGGGACTTCACGAGTCCTTCTCCCAAAAATTTTGGAGTTTTGACTGGCTTGATTTTGTGCAGGTCTTGTGTATGATGCTCACAGCCTCTGGGATTTCATGTATGCAACAGTCTCACCATGGTCACAAATAGTGTTTCTGAGAAGATTTCTAATACCTTCAGCTCTTACAGTCTCACAAGCTCTCTTCTGCAAAGATCAATGCACCTTGGGGAGAGGAGGGTGTTACAGAATTACCATTTAGAGATGAGTACTTTACAAACAATCTCAGCATGTTGGTGAGTCATTGGTCTCTTTGAATTACAAACTACTGTAAAATGAGCCTCTAGAATAAGAGTTGAGAAATGTGCTAATCTATGAGTATAAAGATGAAAACTTAGGAGAAATTTATTACTATGTCAATTAATCAGAATAATTTAGTATTCAGATCTCCTGCTAAGACTTATGTTCTAACCAGCTATGGGGTTTTAGTCCAGTTAACAGTAGGAGGCATAACTCTGGCCTTGAGGCACAAGCTTTAAATCTAGTCACAGAGTTAATGGTTATTCCCATAATATTTGTTTCACTGATTCCCCGGTGGGTGTATCTTGCCAGAGCATTCATTATTGTCATTTGTAGGATTCTCAGCCAGATTATATTGTTGGTTATTTTTCTTCTCCAGCAGTATTCATAGAATGTTGCTTACCTAAAGACACACAGTGACTCTGTCTTCTCCTGTACACAGACTATCACTTACTTAGTGAATTCCTGGGTGAGAACTTACCACAGCTCTTCCTGGTTTTTTGGGAGATGAGAGAAGTCAAAATATAGGTCCAGAAATTGAAACTTTTGGGTATAATGACTGGTTTCCAGACAACTGAAATCATGCCAGTGTGTCACATATTTACGATGAAAATACTCTTGGGGTATGAAAAGGAGAAAAAGAACATCATCTACATTTATCTCCACAATATCAGGAGAGCAGTGTAAAGCATTCCTCAGATCATCATAAGGCCTCCATGATACAGTGGGACAAGTTAAGCATGAAAGAGCTAGAGGACTCACTGTCCACCTCACTATGACTCTTTTGGTATGGCTCTCACATCCCTAAGACATTTCAGTGATGCTAAATACCCAGAACAGCAGTATACCAGGCAGGTGTGACAAGCCAAACCTCAATGATGATCAAGACAGACTCATACCTATCAGTTTGTGAAACTCTGACTGAAGGGAGTGGGACACTGACTAGCTATAAAAATGGTAGTCTTTTTTTAATGAAGTGGAGGAGGTGATGACTTTAAGCTCATAGCTTTCCCAATTTCCTTCCACAGGGAGATGACTCATGAACATTGCTTCTAAAAATTAACCATGTGCAGATAACCCATAGATGTGGAACTTCTGAGCCACTGAGGAGATTCAACATACTTCCTACTGAGACACATGGTTCAGGGCCAGGGTTCTGACCAACCATTCCGTATTGCTCCTTTGCTTTCGTGTATGAAGTCTGCAGCCAGGGCTCACTGAAAAGTAGCATGGTGAACAATAGGTTTAGAGCATAAATTTGCTGTGTTAGGGTTCTTTACAAAATGTTTTTAACTTGTATAAGCCATGAGGAAGTTGCTCCTACCTGGAACATTCCCTGTCAGTTATCACAAGTTGGACCACTTCCTGCTACAACTGAGCTGTTCATAAAAATTTGCTAGTTGCTAATAAATATTTCACTGCCCCAGCTATTTCTCTATTTTTTTTTTTGCTTTTTTATTGGATATTTTCTTTATTTACATTTCAAATATTTTCCTCTTTCCAGTTCTCTCCTTCAGAAATTGCTATCACCTGTCTCCAGGAGGGTGCTCCTCCAACCACCCACCCACTTCTGTCTTCCTGCTCTGGCATTCCTCTACAATGGCAGAAAACACCTTCTAATGGACTCTCCTCCCACAGATGCCAATAAGACCATCCTCTGCCATGTATGTGGCCAGAGCCATGGGTCCCTCCATGTATCTTCCTTGCTTAGTAATCCAGTCCCCGGGCCCTTGCCTGGGCACCTCTGCCCCTGAGGGACCACACACACACAGACATGGTATAGAATAGAGTTTATTCAGAATAGGGGATGGGAGTTAGTGGGAGAGAGAGAGAGAGAGAGAGAGAGAGAGAGAGAGAGAGAGAGAGAGAGAGGAGGGAGTGGAGGCCGGCCATGACCACGTGGAGGGGGGGAAGAGCCCCAGGGGCAGAGAGGTGAGAGAGTATGGGAGAGTGGAGAGCAAAGAGAGAGAGGAGGAGCAAGTAGCCCCTCTTATAGTGGGCCAGATCTCTGGGGCGGGGCATACCTGGCTATTGCCAGGTAGGTGTGGGGTGGAGCTTAGACAAAACCCCAACACCAGGAGCTCCAGGAGATCTGGTCAGTTGACTGTTGCTCCTGAATATGGGATTGCAAACCCCCTCAGCTCCTTCAGTCCCTTCTCCAACTCCTACATTGGGGACCCTGTGCTTAGTCCAATGGTTGGCTGCAAGCATCTGTCTCTATTTGTCACACCCTGGCAGAGCCTCTCTGGAGACAGTCATATCAGGATCCTGTCAGTAAGCACTTCCTGGCATCCACAATAGACTCCAGGTTTGGTGACTGTATATGGGATAAACTATTCCACAAAATGGAAACAGAAGAAAAACTACCCAATTTGTTCTATGAAGCCACAACTATGTTTCTACCTAAACCACACAAAGACACAATAAAGAAAGAGTACTTCAGACAAATTTCCCTTATGAATAGCAGTGTAAAAATACTCAATAAAATTCTCCCAAGATGGATCGAAGAACACATCCAAACAGCCATTCAGCATAATCAGATAGGATTTGTTGCTGCCTGCAGCTACAGGTGAACCGAAGACCTGAAAGAGAATACTGGGGATATACAGGGAGGCAACGAAAGAGAGCTGAGTCAGGATGACATTCGCCAATCATGACCAAAGCTTTAATAATATTTAGTCAATATATAGCCTTCAGAAGAAATCCCTGCCCCCAGACTTCAAGGAGAGATCCGAGAACATGTTGACTCCTATCTCAGCAGATCGCCTGCTGAGATCAGAGGACTTCACGTCTAACAGGCCCAGGATGCTTCCAGTTGAGACTGGCCAGAGACTGCCATGATTTCCAGATGAAAGCAGCTGTATTGTTCTCTGAAGAACAAAGGCCAGGGATAACATAAGCAAGTGGAAAGCCCAAGGCGGGGCGGGAAGGGGGGCTGGCTGGTGGCCAGGATGACCAAAGGGGCTGAAAAACCCAGCTCAATGCTGGAGGGGGAAGGGACAAGGATTCATCCCAGGTATGCAGGGAGAGATCAATATACAAAATTTCATCAATGTAGTTCACTATGTAAACAAACTCAAAGTAAAAAACCACATGATTGTTTCATTAGATGCTGAAAAACTATTTGAGAAAATTCATCATCCCTTCATGTGAAAAGTTTTAGAAAGATCAGGAATTCAAGATCCATACCAAAACATAGTAAAAGCTATATACAGTAAACCAGTAGCCCTCATCAAACTAAATGGAGAGAAACTTGAAGCAATATCACTAAAATTAGGGACTAAACATCTCTCCCTATCTATTAAATACAGTACTTGAAATTCTAGCTAGAGCAGTTAGACAACAAAAGGAAGTCAAAGGTATACAAATTGGAAAGGAAGAAGTCAAACTATAACTATTTTACAGATGATATCATAATATACTTAAGTAATTACAAAAATTCTATCAGAGAACAGCTGATAGAATACTGCCCAGGTATTTTTACAAGTAATGGGTGGCAAGATCAAACAGGCTAACTGCTAAGCTTTGTTGATCTTAGTACTACTTGCTTGGTTGATTGCATGCTTGGATGGCTAAGACACCTTCTGGATGTCTGTTACAGAATCAAGTCTTGCCCGAATCCAGACAATATATGAGTTAATTTGCTCAAAATATTAACTTTCTGAATTTTCCCTTTATAAACCTTTCACTGACGATACCTAGAAAACTCTCTGATTTTGTCTTGGCCAGTCACTTTTTAATAAAAAGGCTCTAATTTACTAAAACCAAACCTTAAATCAGACTGGTAAACCTCTAATCCCAAGACCCACAGCAGTATAGCTTTCCCAGGGATAGATACCATCACATGAGTTAACAGTCTTCCAGAGGAGTCCAGAGTTTCATAACAGCTTGGCCTATTTGTGACCTTATTACAGGTGAATGTGGGGAGTTGCCCCATGATTCCTACCAACTAGCCATTTCCAGGAATAGAAACTGAAACCTACTCTGACTACAGACTCCTCCTTAGGCGTTTGAGATAAATAGGACTCATATCCAGGCAGAAAAGTGTAGAGAGAAAGGGCTGTGAGTGGACAAGTAAGGACAAAGAAACTCAGATTGACCAGACTGTCCATCCTACTGCCTCCTCCTTTCTTGTGCAGTTCTTCCTGGGACACCAGAACTCCACACCTCACATCTTCTCTTCATAAACATACTGACTCTGATTTTCAGCTTTAGATAAAGACCTTTCCTGTGAGGACAGCCATCACAGAAGTGTTATTGCCACCAGATCAAGGTCACCACTGCTGAAGTAAGTGAAGGGTGTCTAGGTTCAGCTTGTTCAATAACCCAAGATGTGTGATAACATGAGGAGTGGAGTCCTGACACCAAGACAGGACAGCTTGGGGCTTTGTACTCAAGGAGCATCTTGGGCACAGGAGTATCCTTCAATAGCCATTTTCTGGACTGCAGGGCATGCCAAAACTGAGAAGGCAAGCCCTTCTTTCCACTTGTGTGTTGTGGGCCTTGACTGTCTTCTGGAGAAGTCAAGTTTAAAGGAAGATGGCAGATTATGGTTCTCAGATGCCCTTGGAGTCCATGCTGTAGGCTCTTCATTTGTCCCATGGAGATAAAATCCCAAAACAGAAACAGCCACAGGCAAGCTCTGGAAGATCATGTTAGACCCTCTGGTTTTCAAAGTTTCTTCTCCCTTCAGTCACTTGTTACTCTGAAGAGCCTATTTTGTAGTTCTTCCTGTTTCTCTCTTGCAGTCTGCAGAACAATTTGCTCTGTATAATCAGGATTTTAACCACAAAATGACTTCAGGAGTTTCTTTTTCTGACATGTATATCTGGAGTTCTATAGGCTTCTTGTATCTATCTGGATGTGTCCCCTAAATTTGGAGACATTTTTCCTAGAAATTATTGAATATATTTTCTATGCTGTTGAATGGACTTCTTCTTCTTCTTCTTCTTCTTCTTCTTCTTCTTCTTCTTCTTCTTCTTCTTCTTCTTCTTCTTCTTCTTCCTCTTCCTCTTCCTCTTCCTCTTCCTCTTCCTCTTCCTCTTCCTCTTCCTCTTCCTCTTCCTCTTCCTCTTCCTCCTCCTCTGCCTCTGCCTCCGCCTCTTCCTCTGCCTCTCCTTCTTCTTCTATACCCATACATTTCCTTGTGTTCGAAAGATTACACATGATTTGTTCATAGGTTTTTCAATTATTATGGCCAATCTTGAACAAGTCTTACAACTCTATATTATCTATATATACCTACAACTCCTGACAATGTCTCCTTCATCTGATCGACTGTGTTGACATGCCTTTTCATTGAGCATTCAATTTATCAAGTCTTAATTTCTAACCTCATTTAAGACAAGAGTTTCTTCACTATTTCTTTTTATTGAATTCCATCATCATACCCTTTCTAGCTCTGATTTTCTTTCAGCTTATTGAGCACTTTTTCTTGATCTACTTTATAACCATCATTTTGAATTCTTTATCTGGACATTGACTATGCCATTCTTGTGAAAACCAGAAGAATTTCCCTGGAATTTGTAGTTTTAGAGGAGATGAGCTGTACTTATTTTTTATATAACCCTTGACTTTGTGTTCAATTATGCTGTTAGGGGTTAGGTCACTTGATGGTGTTCTGAGTTATGCCAGACAAAAAAGAGAGACACTGCAGGATGTGTTAAAGCTTAGCAAGCAGCAGGGAAGGAGAGTCTATAATAGAATGAACACCACAGAGCCTTACAGAAGCACGTTCAGTGACTTACACACACACACACACACACACACACACACACACACACACACACAAAGGCCTTTTAGTAATTCAATTACCACAGACCAAAACCTCTTGCTTGATCTAGGAGTTGTCTGAATGAATCATTACCTGAACAATTATCAGCCACACATGCTTCCTGGTTGGCCAAGTATGTCTTGGGACTGAGGACATGCTAAGGTTCTGAAATTCCTAAGAATCAACAACCCCATAAATCTCAGATAACAGTCACTGATTGTTTTCAAGAGCTTAACTTCAAACCATAAGTGGCAATCTCTCCAAAGTAAATGCCAGGTGCAATGACTCTTCCAATTTGCCTGCTTCATCTCTCTTGTGTTCAAGCTCTATTCAGTTATCTTGAGAATTAAATTTATGTTGAAGATCATGTATACTTCCAGTAAACACGGTGTCTTTCTATCCTGCTATTTCACAATCTTGCACAAAGAAGCCAGTACAGTTATTAGTGAAAAGACAAAGATAGCAGGTATTAGACCAAGGAATTTATTTAAATGATACACAAGATTGAATAAAGCTAAAGTATCTGCACTGCTTTATATAACATCCAATCCAGTCTATTCAGGCATACTTTCTGAGAAAGTGTCCTTAATTTCTTGGAGAAAATTCTGAATCATTTATGAAGAATGAGGGTGGCCCACCAAATGCATTTTAACCTTTTTTCCAGTCATACTTGTTCTTGTTGAAATTTAAAGGTGAAATAAAATATAAAACAAGCCATCACATTTAAATTTTATTTGATCTTTGACTGCCTTTAACTCAAACCAGTATTAGAGTTTGTCTCAGATTAGCTATTTCATTACCCATGTCACTATTTTATTGTGTTGAGTCCAAAGTTCTGCAGAATGTTTATGCCAGTCTGTCATGAGCTCAGCAGTTTGAATTTCTTTATGAAGTGCCAATCTACCTGTAGTATCAACAATTAGCTAATGCAATAATTCCCATATCTACAGCAACAATCAACCCAGTCTTTCTACAAGTTCTTCTTAATACTCTTTCAGCAAGTATTGAAAATCATCATGGGTTAGTCCTGCCATGGTCTCAACAGCTTCACAGAATTACAGGCTGTTAGCCTTGCTCTAAGAATGGACACATCACTTAAGGGCATACTAAAATTAACATGACTATAAAGAGTACAATATTCACAAGTGATAGTATAATTATTAGGGTGGCACTGTACACGCCTTTTTTGTAGCAAATAATTTAATGATACTACACATTCTACAATGTGATGATATTGATTTAAGTAAGCTAAAGGTCAAAGGCTACTAGCTATCATTAATGTTTAAACTCCCTTTCCATGCTTTTTTTTTTAAATTGAAGTATATATATTTGCAAAAATACAAAAAGTGTTTCAATGGACAAAGTAGAATCTCCTCAATAAGTAATTAGGAAAAAATTAGACACTCCATTTCAAATGCATTAACATTATGAAATTCTTATCTATAAAGGACTAGAAATACAAAAGCATATTTACATAGATAAAATTCATTATTGACTAATGCTACGTGATTATGGAACAATTACATAACTGTAGTATAGTAAGGAAAATAACAGTTTAATTAGAATGTAATTGAAATGTTTTGCTATAATTTTACCAACATAATGGTCCAGTTATATGAGATATCAGTTGTTATCCACTCTAAACTCTTTTGCTAGCAGCATGTGGAAAGAGGTTGCTACTTTCTTACTATTTTTCTGGGTTTTCTTATTAGATATTTTCTTTATTTACATTTCAAATGTTATCCTCTTTTCTCATTTCCCCTCTGAAAACCCTCTATAAGCTCCCCTTGCCCCCTTCTCACCAACCCATCTATTCCCACTTCCTCTGCCCTGGCATTCTCCTAAACTGGGGCATCAAGCCTTCATAAGACCAATAGTCTCTCCTGCCATTGATGTTTGACAAGACTCTCCTCTGTTACATATGCACAGCTGGAGCCATGTGTCCCTCCATGTGTACTCTTTGGTTAGTGGTTTAGTCCCTGGGAGCTGTAGGAGTACTGGTTGGTTCATTCATATTGTTGTTCTTCCTATGGCACTGCAAACCCCTTCAGTTTCTTGGGTCCTTTCTCTAGCATCTCCATTGGAGACTCTGTGCTAAGTCCATTGGATGGCTGTGAGCATCCACCTCTATATTTGTCAGGCATTGGCAGAGCCTCTCAGGAGACAGCTATATCAGGCTCCTGTCATCAAGCACTTGTTCACCTCTACAATAGTGTCTTTCCATGCTTTAAGAGGGTAAAAAGGCACCTGCTAATTTCCACAAATTAGTCCGCACTGAACGGCCAAATTGCAGGAGAGGACCTGACAGTCCAACTCCTTGGCATCAAATTCATTAACAGTAGAGATCTACTTTCCACAGTTCCATTTGAACTGTGACATTGCCATCTCAATACTAAGTGAGAAAGCCATAAGAGCTCCAATCAATGACTTCTTCATGGGAGATAACAACAAACATCCCTTTAACATTTTGCCTCTGTATCCACTCTGATTCCTTGTTAGTAATACATGTCTCACAAGACGACATGTCAGATTTCTGGACCTAGAAGCATTAATCTTCTATCCTCTTATGGTAGATGTATGAAGCATATAAAATTTATTATGACATTTCTAGGTAGCATCAACTATGGATAACCACACATGAAAAGTTCTATGTAGACGTTGAGTGCCATTACCCATACAAATAGGAGTTCCCTGCACTCCAACTGTGTAATTCATGATGTCTGTACCCTCCTCCATAGGCTTTTCACTTCCCCACTTGTCATGAGGATCAGGTAAACAAAAAGATGTATTATCCACCAAGGGATTGCCCATATCTCCCCTACTTACTCCTATGTTAATTGTAGGATTGGGAAGATAGGCCCAATGTGTATGCTTGGTCCCCATTGCTGTATAACATACACAGACAGCATAGCAAGGAACAAAGTTGCACCATTTAGAAGTTTTGTCAAATTTTGTCAATTGATAAAAATCAGAATTTTTATCAATTCTGATGGTGTCCACAACACTTGCTTTCCATTCTGATGTCAAAACATCAAACACTCATTGTAAGCAATAAGGAATCGCAGACTTCTCCCATTGGCCCAGCAACATCTGAACAACAAAGCATAAGAAGTACTACAGATATATAAGATCAGCTCCATTCTGTGAACAATATGTTGTGTCTTTGTGTATGTGTGTGTGTATGTGTGTGTGTGTGTGCACACGTGTGTGTGTGTGCATGTGTGTGTGTGTGTGTGTGTGTGTGTGTGTGTGTGTGTGTGTGTGTGTGCAAAGTGTGGGTGTGGAATGACATATATTTGGGCTTGGTTGGTTATAACATAGAATACATATTGAACATATTGAGTAGCTCTTACTCATATCAAAACATTGTTAAGGAGAGTCACTATTGGCCTTTTCACATGAGAAACTGGGAGCATGAGTCAGGGGACAGCCCAGGTTCAACTCTGGATAGGGAATAATACCAGTTATGCGCAGTTGGGCTATCCTTAAAACATTGCTAATTGTTCAAAAATGTTTCATTGCCCCAAATAATCTTACAAGGTCATAAGACTAAACAGGCTAACTGCTAAGCTCTGCTGTTGTATGAATTGCTTGTTTGGGTAACTGAGGGCAGAGCTGGAGGTCTGTTACAGAATCAAGACTTGACTTTTTGGAGACAAGATATTAGTTAATTTGATCTCCAGAATAATAACTGTGTTTTTTGTCTCTATAATTCTTTGACTAACAATAGATAAGCCTTTGTCTAGAGAATTCTCTCCACTTTGGTCTTGGTCATACTCCTTCTTAATAAAACAGCTCTAATTTCCTAAAACCAAACTGCAGTCAGACTGGTGACTGAACGCCCGCAGACACACAGTATCACAAAGGAAAATGCTGGAGCAGGGAAAAGCACTGGATTAGCCTCCTGCCCCTACAGTCTGTGCCTCTGTGGTTAGGAGGTTTGTGCCTGCTGTGGCCAGGAGTGGGGTTGGTGAGGGTGACTTCCAATTCAATGCCACCTTGGAGTCATTTTGATACAGAATGGACTTCTGCATTGGAACAGGGACCAGTACTCTCAGTGAAGATAAAGGAAACATTTCTCATCAAAATGCAGTGCAAGTTGCAGGGAAGATGAGTCAGAGGTTCAGGGCAGCTCTGCAGTTCATAACCCCAAACCTCAGTGAAACAATTTTGAAAAATTAGCAATTCTTTAAGGATAGCCCAACTGCACCAGGCAATAGTCCATCCAGCTAGCTGGCAGAGTACATTCAAAGTAGGAGCAACATCTTCATGACTTACACAAGACAAAAATAATTTTGGTTTTACAAAATATAGCACAGTAAGTTTAACACATTAATCAAAATGTTTACCATCACCATGGATTTTTCTATGAGTGGCTAGGGAGATAACCAAGTGATAAATAATTGTCTTTCAAAGAGAAAGTTATGAATTGGATACCCAGAATCCACACAAAAGACAGGGATAGTGAAGTGAATTTGTAATTCCAGGACTGAGGAAGGAGGGAAGCATATCCCTGAAGCTTGCGTGTCAGCCACCCTTGCCTAATTGGTGAAGTACAGGCCAGTGAGTGTGTCTGTCTCAAAATAAGGAGAAAGATATCTGAGAAACAACAGCATCTACACACATATGTCCACCTACATACACACATACAGACAGAGGAAAAGAGAGTGAGAGGAAGAGAGAGAAAAAAAACCCTATCCTCTCCCCCCTTCTCCTGCCTCTATGCAGATGCTCTGCTTCTCATGTTCCTGCCCTGGCATTCCCCTACACTGGGTCATCAAACACCCTCAGGCCCAAGGGAATCTCCTCCCACTGATGCCAACAAGGCCAACCTCTTCCACATATGCTGAGATCACCGTGGGCCCCTCCATTTGTGTACTTTGGTGGTCCAGTCCCCGGGAGCTGGGGAGTGGGGGGTTCTGGCCAGATGACACTGTTGCTCCCAAATATGAGGCTACAAAACCTCTCAGATGCTTCAGTCACTTCTCCAACTCCTACACTGGGGACCCTGCACTCAGTACAATGGTGTGCTGCAAGCATCTGCCTCTGTATTCCTGAAGCTCTGGCACAGCCTTTCAGGAGACAGCCATATCAGGCTCCTGTCAGCAACCACTTCCAGCATCCACAATAGCGTCCAGTTTGGTGACTGTATATGGGATAAACTATTCTACAGAGTAGAAACAGAAGGAACACTACCCAATTCATTCTATGAAGCTAAAATTACATTTATACCTAAGCTACACAAAGATCCAACAAAAAGAACGTCAGATCAATTTCCCTTATGAATATCAATGCAAAACTACTCAATAACATTCTCCCAAAACAGATCCAAGAACACATCAAAATAATCATTCACCACTTTCAAGTAGGCTTCATCCCAGGGATGCAGGGATGGTTCAATATACAGAAATCCATCAATGTAATCCACTACATAAACAAACTCAAAGAAAAAAAGCACATGATCATTTCATGCTGAAAAGCACTAGAAAAAAAAATACAGCATCCCTTCATGTTAAAAGTCTTGGAAAGAGGAGGAATTCAAGACCCATACTTAAACATAGTAAAAGCAATATACAGCAAGCCAGTACCCAACATCAAACTAAATGGAGAGAAATTTGAAGCAATCCTACTAAATTGGAGACTAAACAAGGTTACCGTATCTCTCTATGTCTCTTCAAAACAGGACTTAAAGTTCTAGCTAGAGCAATTAGACAACAAAAGGAGGTCAAAGGTATACAAACTGGAAAGGAAGAAGTCAAACTATCACTATTTGCAGATGATATGATAGTATATTTAAGTGATCCCAAAAAAATCTATCAGAGAACTCCTACAGCTGATAAACTACTGCCCCTGCTATCTCTACAAGTAATGGGTGGCAAGATCAAGCAGGCTAACTGCTAAGCTTTGCTGAGGTGCATACTGCTTGCTTGGTCGCTTGCATGCTTGGATGACTAAGGTACCTGCAGGACATCTAATACAGAATCAAGATTTCCCCAAACCCAGACAAGATATGAGTTAGTCTGTCCAAAATATTAACTTTGTGGGTTTTCCCTTTATAATCCTTTCACTAGCAATAGCTTGGGCCTTGTCCTAGTCAGACTCTTTTTAATAAAAACTCTCTAATTTACTAAAACCAAACCTTAAGTCAAACTGGTAAACCTCTAAACCCAAGGCCTACAACAGGATAGCTTTCTCGGGGATAGATGCCATCACATGAGTTAGCAGTCTCCCAGAGGAGTCCAGAGTATCATTACATCTTGGCCTGTTTGTAACTTTATCTAGAGGTGAATGTTGGAAGTTGCTCCTTGATTCCTACAGACTAGCCATTTCCAGGAATAGAAACTGAAACCTACTCTGAGTACAGACTCCTCCTTGGGTGTTTGAGATAAATAGGACTCAGATCTAGGCAGAAAAGTGTAGAGAGCAAGGTCTGTGAGTGGACGAGTAAGGACAAAGAAACTCAGGGAGTTCAGACTGTTCATCCTACAGCCTCCTTTCTTTGTGCAGTTCTTCCTGGGATATCAGAGCTCCACACCTCACATCTTCTCTTCAAAAACATCCTGACTATGAATTACAGTTTTAGATAAAGGCCTTTCCTATGAGGAGAGCCATCACAAAAGCGTTATTGCCACCAGATCAAGGTCACCACTACTGAGGTAAGTGAAGGGTGTCTAGGTTCAGCTTGTTCAATAACCCAAGATGTGTGTTAACATGAGGAGTGGAGTCCTCACACCAGGACATGAGAGCTTGGACTTTGTACTCAGGGAGCATCCTGGGCACAGGAATATATCCTTTAGTGGCCACCTTCTTGACCACAGAACATTTCAAGGCAAAGAAGGCAACACCTTCCTTCCACCTATGTGTCGTGGGCATTGACTGTCTTCTTGAGCAGTCAAGCTTAGGTGAAAGATGCCAAGTTGGGATACTCAGATGCCGTAGTCTCTTCATTTGTCACATGGAGATGCAATCCCAGATCAGAAATAGTCACAGATAAGCTCTGGCAGGTCATGTTAGACCCTCTGGTTTTCAAAGTTTCTTCTGTCCTTGGTCACTTGTTTTTTGAAAGGGCCTATTTTGTAGTTCTTCCTGTTTTTGTCTTGCAGTTTGCAAAACAATTTGCTCTATATAATCACCATTTTAACTAAAATATGACTTCAGGAGTTTCTTTTCTACCCTGTATATCTGGAGTTCTACATGCTTCTTTTATTTATCTAGGTGTGCTTTTTAGTTTTTGGCTAGGATTCCTTGAAATATATATTCAATATATTTACTATATATAGTAAATATATTATATTTAGTACTACTATATATAGTAAATATCTATATCTATATCTATATCTATATCTATATCTATATCTATATCTATATCTATATCTATATCTATATCTATATCTATCTATATATATATATATATATATATATATATATAGTCTGTGTTCTGAGTTATGCAAGACAAGAAGGAGAGATACTACAAGATGTGTTAAAGCTTAGCAAGCTGCAGGAAAGAAGAGTCTCTGATAGAATGAACACTATAGAGCCTTACAGAAGCACTATCAGTGATTGACACACACACCAAAAAAAAGGCCTTTTAGGAATTCAATTCCCACAGACCAAAACCTCGTGCTTGATCTAGGAGTTGTCTGATGGAAGCATTACCTGAGCAATTGTCAGCCACACAAAGCTTCCTGGTTGGCCGGGTATGTCTTCGGACTGAGGACATGCTAAGGTTCTGAAATTTCCAAGAATCAGCAACCCCATAAATCTTAGGTAACAGTCACTAATTGTTTTCAAGAGCTTAACTTCAAACCATAAGTGGCCATCACTCCAAAGTAAATGCCAGGTGCAATGATTCTTCCAGTTTGCAAACTACATCTCTCTTGTATTTAAGCTCTATTCAATTATCTTGAGAATTAAATTTATGTTGAAGATTATGCATCCTTCCAGTAAATACAGTATTTTCTCTATCCTGCTATCTCACAATCTTTTACAAATAAGCTAGAACTGTTATTAGTAAAAAAGACAAGGATAGCAGTTGCTAGGCCAAGGAATTTATTTAAATGATGCACAAGATTGAATAAAGCTAAAGTATCTGCACTGTATTCCATAATATCCACTCCAGTTTTATCAGGCAAGCTTTTTGAGAAAGTTTCCTTAATTTCTTGTTGAAAGTTGTGAATCATTTAAGAAGAATGAGGGTGGCCCATCAAATGCATTTTAACCTTTTTTTCCAGTCATACTTGTTCTTGTTGAAAGAACAAGTTGTTCTGACTTCCTGATGCAAATGGTGGCTGGAAGACTCCTGTCACAGCTGCTCCACTGACTGTATGCCCAGTGTCCTAATAGCTGTTGGTAATTTTTTAATAAGGTCTAATCCAATTAATATTTCCCAATAGTTTTTGAAAATCATTGTGTCTTTAATTCATCAATCCTAAATTGCAACTTTTGAGATATAAAAAGTTGCATTGAGATATCTCCCAGCAGAGCCTCCACTTTTGAGCATGGAGCTAAGAGCTCTACTTTCTCTCCAATATCTCTCTGGAGGGGAACAGCTAAGAGCACATAGGATGATGAGTGGAGTAGCAGGCAAAGGAGCCTCCGATTGCCATTTGCAGCTCCACAGCCTCCTGTGCACAGACCTTGCCAGAAGATAGTTGATTTCTCAGTAGTAGGGACACAGCCTTACAGAGGTCCACAGGAGGAATAAGCACCAGCCAGAGACAGCAAGACCAAGTAACAGGAGAAATAACAATATGGCAAAAGACAAGTACAAGAAACCTACCAATAGAAACCAAAGCTACTTGGCAACATCAGAACCCAGTTCACCCACCACAGGAAGTCCCAGATAACCCAACACACTGGAAAAGCAAGAGTTGGATTTAAACCATCAACAAAGGGGTACACATGGTTCCAACCAAAAATGTGCCAGAGGAATACTTTGTTGGGCATCAGTGGGAAGAGTGGTCCTGGACCAGGTGAAGGCTCAATAGATACCCCAACAAAGGGAAATGGGGGGGTAGGAGTGGGTCCGGTGGAGGGGTATATATACTTGGAGGCAGGGAGTGGGAGGAGAGGTTGGGGGTCCTTGGGAAGGGGGGAAATAGGGAAAAGTTTTACCACTGGAAATGTAAATGAAGATGATATTCAATAAATAAAATTTTTTAAAAAGGTCATTTTGTGATGCTGATAGAGGACTTCAAGAAGGACATAAATAACTCCCTTAAAGAAATATAGGAAAACATGGGCCAACAGGTAGAAGTCCTTGAAGAGGAAACACAAAAAACACTTAAGGAAACAAAAGAGAGGATGGGTCAACAGGTAGAAGCCATTAAAGAGGAAGCACAAAAATCCCTTAAATAATTAAAAGAAAACACAAACAAAAAGTGAAGGAACTAAATAAAACCATCCAGGATATAAAAATGGAAGTAGATTCTTCAAATAGAAAACCTTAGAAAGAAATCAGAAGTCAGAGATGCAAGCATCAACAACAGAATTCAAAAGATAGAAGAAAGAATCTCAGGTGCTGAAGATAACATAGAAAACACTGACCCACAGTCAAAGAAAATGCAAAATGCAAAAAACCCAAAACATCCAGGAAATCCAGGACACAATGAGAAGAACAAACCGAAGGATTATAGGTATAAAAGAGAGCAAAGATTTACAACTTAAAGGGCCAGCAAATATCTTCAACAAAATTATTGAAGAAAACTTCCCTAACCTAAAGAACGAGATGCCCATGAACACACAAGAAGACTGGACCAGAACAGAAATTCCTCCTGTCACCTAATAATTAAACACCAAATGCTCTAAACAAAGAAAGAATATTAACCATGTAATAAGGATACATGCTCTACTATGTTCATAGCAGCCCTAATTATAATCGCCAGATGCTGGAAAGAACCCTGGTATCCCTCAACAGAAGAGTGGATGCAAAAAATGTGGTATATCTACACAATGGAGTACTATTCAGCCATTAGAAACAATGAATTCATGAAATTCTTAGGCAAATGGATGGAGCTAGAGAACATCATACTAAGTGAGGTAACCCAGACTCAAAAGGTGAATCATGGTATGCACTCACTAATAAGTGGATATTAACCTAGAAACCTGGAATACCCAAAACATAATCTACACATCAAATGAGGTACAAGAAGAAAGGAAGAGTGGCCCCTTGTTCTGAAAGACTCAATGAAGCAGTATTCAGCAAAACCAGAACGGGGAAGTGGGAAGGGGTGGGTGGGAGGACAGGGGGAGAGAAGGGGGCTTACGGGACTTTCTGGGAGTGGGGGGCTAGGAAAGGGGAAATCACTTGAAATGTAAATAAAAAATATATCGAATAAAAAAAATTAAAGATTTACATGGAAAAAAAGAAAGAATATTAAAAGCAGTAAGGGGAAAAGGTTAAGTAACTTATAAAGGCAGACCTATCGGAATAACACCAGACTTCTCACCGGAGACTATGAAAACTAGAAGATCCTGGACAGATGTCATACAAAACCTAAGAGAACACAAATGCCAGCCCAGACTACTATAGCCAGCAAAACTCTCAATCTCCATAGATGGAGAATCCAAGATATTCCATGATAAAACAAAATTTGTACAATACCTTTCCACAAATCCAGTCCTACCAAGGATAATAGATGGAAAATGCCAACACAAGGAGGAAAACTACACCCTAGAAAAGGCAAGAAAGTAATCTTTCAACAAACCCAAAAGAAGATAACCACACAAACATAAAAATAACATCAAAAATAAGAGAAAGCAGCCATCACTATTACTTAATATCTCTTAGAGGCAATGGACTTAATTCCCCAATAAAAAGACATAGAATAATAGACTGGATATGAAATCAGGACCCAGCATTTTGCTGCATACAGAAAATGAACCTCACTGTCAAAAACAAGCATCACCTCAGATTAAAAGCCTGGAAAACAATTTTCCAAGCAAATAGTCCCAGGAAACAAGCTGGAATAGCCATTCTAATATTGGATAAAATAGACTTTCAACCAAAAGTCATCAAAAAAGACATGGAAGGACATTTCATACTCATCAAAGGAAAAATCTACCAAGAAGAACTCTCAATTCTGACCATCTATGCTCCAAATACAAAGGCACCCTCATTCGTAAAAGATACTTTACTAAAGCTCAAAGCATATATTGAACCTCACACAATAATTGGGGGTGACTTCAACACCCCCAAATCCTCAATGAACAGATAAGAGAAACACAAACTAAACAGAGACACAGTGAAACTAACAGAAGTCATGAAGCAAAATGGATTTAACAGATATTTATAGAACATTTCATCCTAAAGCAAAAGAATATGCCTTCTTAGCACCTCATGGTACCTTCTCCAAAATTGACCATATAATTGGTCACAAAACACAGCTCAACAGACATGAGAAGATTGAAATAACACCATGCCTCCTATCAGATCATTATGGATTAAGACTGGTCTTCAATAGCAACAAAAATAACAAAGTCCACAAACATATGGAGACTGAACAATGCTCTAATCAGTGATACCTTTGTCAAGGAAGAAATAAGGAAAGAAATCAAAAACTTCTTGAATTTAATGAAAATGAAGGCAAAACATACCCAAATTTATGAGACACAATGAAAGCAGTGCTAAGAGGAAAACTCATAGCTCTGAGTGCCTCCAAATAGAAAATGGAGAAAGCACACACTAGCAGCTTAACAGCACACCTGAAAGCCTAAAACAGAAAGAAGCTAATATACCCAAAAGGAGTAGAAGGCAGGAAATCATCAAACTCAGGGCTGAAATCAATCAAGTAGAAACAGAGAATCATACAAAGAATCAACAAAACCAGGAACTGGTTCTTTGAGAAAATCAACAAGATAGATAAATCCTTAGCCAGACTAACCAGAGGGCACAGAGACAGTATCCAATTTAACAAAATCAGAAATGAAAAGGGAGATATAACAACGGAAACTAAGGAAATTCAAAAAATCATCAGATCCTACTATAAAAGCCTATACTCATCACAACAAGAAAATCTAGATGAAATGGACAACTTTCTAAACAGATACCAAACACCAAAGTTAAATCAGGATTAGAAAGACCATCTAAACATTCCCTAAAACCCTAAAGAAATAGAAATAGTCATTCAAAGTCTTCCAACCAAAAAGAGCACAAGACCAGATGGTTTTAGTGCAGAATTCTATCAGACTGTCGAAGAAGACCTAAGACCAACACTTTTCAAACTATTCCACAAAATAGAAACAGAAGGAACACTACCCAACTTGTTCTAGAAAGCAACAATTATGCTGATACCAAAACAACACAAATATGCAACAAAGAAAGAAACTTCAGACCAATTTCCCTTATGAATATTGATGCAAAAATACTCAATAAAATTCTCACCAAGCGAATCCAAGAACACTTCAAAACAATCATTCACTGTGATCAAGTAGGCTTTATCCCAAGGATGCAGGGATGGATCAATATATGGAAATCCATCAATGTAATCCACTTTATAAACAAGCTCAAAAAATCCCACATGATAATTTCATTAGATGCTGAGAAAGCATTTGACAAAATTCAGCATCCTTTCATGTTAAAAGTCTTGGAAAGATCAGGAATTCAAGACCCATACCTAAACATAGTAAAAGCAATATACACCAAACCAGTAGCCAACATCAAACTAAATGGCACAAAACTTGAAGCAATCCCACTAAAATCAGGGACTAGACAAGGTTGCCATCTCTCTCCATATCTATTCAATATAGTACTTGAACTTGTAGCTAGAGCAATTGGACAACAAAAGTAGGCCAAAAGTATACAAATTGAAAAGGAAAAGTCAAACTATCACTATTTGCTAACTATATGTAGCATGATATGATAGTATAATTAAGTGACACCTAAAATTCCACCAGAGAACTCCTACAGGTGATAAACAACTTCAGCAAAGTGGCCAGTTATAAAATTAACTCAAACAAACCAGGAGCCTTCCTATATACAAAAGATAGAAAGGCTGAGAAAAAAATTAGGGAAAAGACACCCTTCACAATAGTCACAAACAATTAAAAAAATGTTGGTGTGACTCTAACCAAATAAGTGAAAGATTTGTATGACAAGAGCAAGTCTCTGGAGAAAGAAATTGAAGACCTCAGAAGATGGAAAGAACTCCCATGCTCATGGATTGGCAGGATTAACACAGTACAAATGGCCATCTTGCCAAAAGCAATCTACAGATTCAATGCAATCCCCATCAAAATTACAAACCAATTCTACATATACTTAGAAAGAGCAATTCTCAAATTCATCTGGAATAACAAAAATCCAGGAGAGCTAAAACTATTCTCAACAATAAAAGAACTTCTGGGGGAATCAGTATCCTGGACCTCAAACAGTACTACAGTGCAATAGTGATAAAAACTGCATTGTATTGGTATAATGCCAGGCAGGTAGATCAATGGAATAGAATTGAAGATCCAGAAATGAACCCACATACCTATGGTCACTTGATCATTGACAAAGGAGCTAAAACCATCTGTAGTGGCTATTCCTGGTTATCAACTTGACTATGTCTGGAATGAACTAAAATCAAGAATTGGAAGACTCACCTATGATCCTAGTCTGGAGGCTCAGAGATACAAATTTCTGACCTGGATCTTGTCATAGAGATCTTGAAGAATAGTGGCTATGAATTCCAGAAGATTAAGACAAGGAGATCTCCAAGTTCAAGGCCATCTGGGATTAAAGGTGCAGTGGTACACACCTTTAATCTGGGCCACACCTTCTGCTGGAGACCTATATAAGGACATTGGAAGAAGATTTTCTTCTTCTTCTTTGCCTGCTTGCCCCATGGGACTGAGCAACTGCTATATCCTTGGACTTCCATCCACAGCTGCTGCTGACCATTGTTGGGGAGTTGGACTACAAGCTGTAAGTCATTGACAAATTCCCTAACTATATAGAGACTACCCATATGTTCTGCGACTCTAGAGAACCCTGTCTAATACACCATCCAGTAGAAAAACAGATAGCCTCTTCGACAAATGGTGCTGGTTCAACTTGTGACTAACATGCAGAAGAATGGAAATTGAACCATTCTTATCTCCTTGTACAAAGTTCAAGTCCAAATGGATCAAAGACCACCACATAAAACCAGATACACTGAAACTAATAGGAAGAAAAATGGGGAAGAGCCTCAAGCAAATGGGCACAGGGGAAAGTTTCCTGAACAGAACATCTTTAGCTTTTGCTCTAAGATGAAGAATTGACAAATGAGATCTCATAAAATTACAAAGCATCTGTAAAGCAAAGGGCACTGTCAATAGGACAAAATGGCAACCAACAAATTGAGAAAAGATCTTTACCAACCCTTCATCTGACAGAGGGCTAATATCCAATATATACAAATAACTCAAGAAGTCAGACTCCAGAGAACCAAATAACCCTATTAAAAAATGGGGTACAGAGCTAAACAAAGAATTTTCACCTGAGGAATATCAAATGGCCGAGAAGCACCTAAAGAAATGTTCAACATCCTTAGTCATCAGGGAAATGCAAATCAACACAACCTGAGATTTCACCTCAAACCAGTCTGAATGGCCAAGATCAAAAACTCAGGAAGCAGCAGGTGTTGGTGAGGATGTAGAGAAAGAGGAACAATCCCCCACTGCTGGTGGGATTGTAAGTTGATACAACCACTCTGGAAATCAGTTGGGCAGTTCCTCAGAAAACTGGGCACATAACACTACCAGAGAACCCAGCTATACCACTCCTGGGCATATAATCAGAACATGGTCCAACATGTAATAAGGACACATGCTCCACTATGTTCATAGCAACCTTATTTATACTAGCCAGAAGCTGGAAAGAACCCAGATGTACTTCAACAGAGAGATGGATACAGAAATTGTGGTATATATACACAATGGAATACAATTCAGCTATTAGAAACAATGAATTCATGAAATTCTTAGGCAAATGGATGGAACTAGAAAGTGTCATCCTGAGTGAGGTAACCCAATCACAAAAGAACACACAGGATATTCACCCACTGATAAGCTCAAAAGCTCAAAATAAACATGTTACAATTCACAGATCACAGGAAGTTCAAGAAGAAGGAAGACCAAAGTAGGGGTGCCTTGGTTCCTCTGAGAAAGGGAACAAAATATTCATGGGAACAACTATGGAAAAAAAGTGTAGAGCAGAGACTGAAGGAAAGACCACCCAGATACTGTCCTACCTGGGGATTCATCCTATAAACAGTCACCAAATCCCAAAACTACTATGGATGTCAAGAAGTGCATACCAAAAGGAGCCTGTTATTGTTGTCTTTTGGAGGGGCCCTGCCAGAACCTTACAGATACAGAGGCGAATACTAGCAGCCAACCATTGGGCTGAGTGCGGGGTTCACAATGGAGGAGTTGGAGGGCAGACTGGAGGAGCTTAAAGGGTTGCAGCCCCATAGAAAGAATGATGATGTCAGTCAACCAGATACCCCAATACCCCCAGGGACTAAGCCATCAACCAAGAGGTACACATGGTTCCAGCCAAAAGAGTTGTAGAGGAATGCGACTCAGTGGGAAGAGAGGTCCTTGGTCCTGTAAAGGCTCAATAGAGGCCCCAGTGTTGGGAAATGTAGGGGGGTTGTGGAAGTGGGTTGGGTGGAGAAGCATATTCTTGGAGGCAGGGGGTAGGAGGGTGGGTTGGGGGTGTTGGGGGAGGGAGAAAGCGAGAAGGAGTTTAGCCTTTGAAATGAAAAGAAGAATATATTCAATAAAAAGTAAATAAAAAAAGAAAAGAAAATATCATCCTGAGTAAGGTAAGTCAATCACAAAAGAATAGGCATGGTATGCACTCACTGGTAAATGGATATTAGCCCAGAAGCCTTTAAGACCCAAGATACAATTCAAAAACCAAATGAAGCTCAAGAAGAAGAAAGAACAAAGTATGGATACCCTGGTCCTTCTTAGAAGGGTGTACAAAATACCCATAGGAGGAGATACAGTGACAAAATGTGGAACAGAGACTGAGGGAAAGACCATACAGAGACTGACCCCGCCCCAGGGATTCATTCCATATTCAGTTACAAAACCCAGACACTATTGTGGATGCCAACAAGGGCTTGCTGATAGGAGCCTGATATAGGTGTCACCTTGGAGACTCTGCCAGTGCATGACACATACAGAGGGGGACACTATCAGCCAACCATTCGACTGAGCACAGGGTCCCCAATGGAGGAGGTAGAGAAAGGACACAAGGAACTGAAGAAGTTTGCAGCACCATAGGAGAAACAACAATATAAACCACCCAGTACCCCCAGAGCTCCCAGGGACTAAACCATAAATCACATGAATGCACATGTTCTCCAGAATGCACATGGAGGGACCCATGGCTCCAGATGCATATGCAGCACAGTATGGCCTTGTTGGACATCAAAGGGAGGAGAGGCCATTGGACTGAGAAGGCTAAATGCCTCAGTATAGGGGAAGGCCAGGACAGGGAAGTGGGAGTGGGTGGATTGGTAAGCAGAGGGGAGCAGAGATGGGTTAGGGGATTTTTGAGTGTGTGTAGGGGAACCAGGAAAGGGGACATTTGAATTATAGAGAACTTATCTAATTTAAAAAAAGAAAATTAATAGAGGGAATGCTGAAAGCAAATCTTTGTGTATTTTCTGGCTGTAATTTTATACTAAAAAAAAAATCCTTTAAGTCTATAACACAGTAATTCTCTGTGACAGCTACTGGGGATGGGAGTCTGACTGTATAGCTCCCATATCATGCATTGTTTTATTAATAGCACTAAGATCTTGTAAGAGTCTCCATTTGCCTGATTTTTTTTCTTAATGACAACCACAGGAGTTAGATTCTTCAATATGTCCTAATTGCAGTTTTTCTTCTACTAATTGTTCTAAAGCCTGTATCTTTTCCTGAGTTAGTGGCCACTGATTCATCCACACAGGCTCATCACTGATCCATGAAATTTCATCTGCATATGACGCATCAGTAGCCCCTATGAAAAATGCTGATCATTCCATTTTCCATTCGTAATTAATTTTACTTTCATTCCCCCTAAGATATCTCTTCCCCCATAAGGAAAATGGCAAAGAGGAAACAATGTTAGGTTGAAAAGTACCCACTTTCCTTCACATTCCCATGTCAGGATTTTTGAACTTCAAGCTATATTGGAAGCTAGTCCCAATGCCACCAGAGTAGAGGTAGTATGAACTACAGGCCATGTCCCAGGTCAATCCTTTGCTGCAATGCAAGACCTATCTGCCCCTGTGTCCAATAATCCTTGGTTATGTTTCCCTTCTACTTTTATAATTTTTAAGGGTCTTTGTCCAGTAATCTCCTGAGCCCAAGTTACCACTTCTGTGGAGACACACCCTTCATCCCATCTAGATTGTTTTAATATTGAGTTGTGGAGGTGTACATAGGGGAGTAGTTTTATCTGAGTTATCTGTTGGTTCTTATGTAATTGTATTGTTTCTTTTAATGGCCTAATCATAATTTTTACCTCTCCCTGGAAATCTGAATCAATTACTCCAGGAAGTTCTTCAAACTTTTTCTTATAATTTGAACTTCTCCCTATTATAAGACCAAAGGTACCAGATGATAATGGACCTTTAAATCCTGTATCTACTAACAGCACTTCCTCATAAAGAGAGAGTATATAATCTTTATTTTCTGCAAGATCTAATACTGCACTTCCTGGTGTTGCTCTGGATAAGCTTAAGATCTTAAACTCAGGGGCCAGAGAATTCAGTTTACTTGTACCTTCCTCTGTTTCCCTTTTTGCCCTTTTTTTTATTTCGGGGCAGAGGTCGTGCCCCTCACCCCATTTTTTTGTCTCCATGTCTTTCAGAGGGTTTTCATCCTTATGAAATTTCTATTTACATTCATTCCTCCAATGCTTTCAATTCTTACATCAAGGACATAGCCCTGGAAATTGGTTTTTCTTATTTTTTTTTAATTTTTTTTTATTCGATATAATGTATTTACATTTCAAATGATTTCCCCTTTTCTAGCCCCCCACTCCCCGAAAGTCCCGTAAGCCCCCTTCTCTTCCCCTGTCCTCCCACCCACCCCTTCCCACTTCCCCGTTCTGGTTTTGTCAAATACTGCTTCACTGAGTCTTTCCAGAACCAGGGGCCACTCCTCCTTTCTTCTTGTACCTCATTTGATGTGTGGATTATGTTTTGGGTATTCCAGTTTTCTAGGTTAATATCCACTTATTAGTGAGTGCATACCATGATTCACCTTTTGAGTCTGGGTTACCTCACTTAGTATGATGTTCTCTAGCTCCATCCATTTGCCTAAGAATTTCATGAATTCATTGTTTCTAATGGCTGAATAGTACTCCATTGTGTAGATATACCACATTTTTTGCATCCACTCTTCTGTTGAGGGATACCTGGGTTCTTTCCAGCATCTGGCAATTATAAATAGGGCTGCTATGAACATAGTAGAGCATGTATCCTTATTACATGGTGGGGAATCCTCTGGGTATATGCCCAGGAGTGGTATAGCAGGATCTTCTGGAAGTGAGGTGCCCAGTTTTCGGAGGACCTGCCAGACTGATTTCCAGAGTGGTTGTACCAATTTGCAACCCCACCAGCAGTGGAGGAGTGTTCCTCTTTCTCCACACCCTCTCCAACACCTGCTGTCTCCTGAATTTTTAATCTTAGCCATTCTGACTGGTGTAAGATGAAATCTCAGGGTTGTTTTGATTTGCATTTCCCTAATGACTAATGAAGTTGAGCATTTTTTAAGATGCTTCTCCGCCATCCAAAGTTCTTCAGGTGAGAATTCTTTGTTTAATTCTGTACTCCATTTTTTAATAGGGTTGTTCGGTTTTCTGGAGTCTAACTTCTTGAGTTCTTTATATATATTGGATATTAGCCCTCTATCTGATGTAGGATTGGTGAAGATCTTTTCCCAATGTGTTGGTTGCCGATTTGTCCTCTTGATGGTATCCTTTGCCTTACAGAAACTTTGTAATTTTATGAGGTCCCATTTGTCAATTCTTGCTCTTAGAGCATACGCTATTGGTGTTCTGTTCAGAAACTTTCTCCCTGTACCGATGTCCTCAAGGGTCTTCCCCAGTTTCTTTTCTATTAGCTTCAGAGTGTCTGGCTTTATGTGGAGGTCCTTGATCCATTTGGATTTGAGCTTAGTACAAGGAGACAAGGATGGATCAATTCGCATTCTTCTGCATGCTGACCTCCAGTTGAACCAGCACCATTTGTTGAAAAGGCTATCTTTTTTCCATTGGATGTTTTCAGCCTCTTTGTCGAGGATCAAGTGGCCATAGGTGTGTGGGTTCATTTCTGGATCTTCAATCCTGTTCCATTGATCCTCCTGTCTGTCATTGTACCAATACCATGCAGTTTTTAACACTATTGCTCTGTAGTATTGCTTGAGGTCAGGGATACTGATTCCCCCAGATTTTCTTTTGTTGCTGAGAATAGTTTTAGCTATCCTGGGTTTTTTGTTGTTCCAGATAAATTTGATAATTGCTCTTTCTAACTCTGTGAAGAATTGAGTTGGGATTTTGATGGGTATTGCATTGAATCTGTATATTGCTTTTGGCAAAATGGCCATTTTAACTATATTGATTCTACCGATCCATGAGCATGGGAGGTTTTCCCATTTTTTGAGGTCTTCTTCCATTTCCTTCTTCAGAGTCTTGAAGTTCTTGTCATACAGATCTTTCACATTTTTGGTAAGAGTCACCCCAAGATACTTTATACTGTTTGTGGCTATTGTGAAGGGAGTCATTTCCCTAATTTCTTTCTCAGCCTGCTTATCCTTTGAGTATAGGAAGGCCACTGATTTGCTTGAGTTGATTTTATAACCTGCCACTTTGCTGAAGTTGTTTATCAGCTGTAGGAGCTCTCTAGTGGAGTTTTTTGGGTCACTTAGGTAGACTATCATGTCGTCTGCAAATAATGATAGTTTGACTTCTTCCTTACCAATTTGTATCCCTTTGACCTCCTTATGTTGTCGAATTGCCCGAGCTAGTACCTCAAGTACAATATTGAAAAGATAAGGAGAAAGGGGGCAGCCTTGTCTAGTCCCTGATTTCAGTGGGATTGCTTCAAGTTTCTCTCCATTTAGTTTGATGCTGGCTACCGGTTTGCTGTATATTGCTTTTACTATGTTTAGGTATGGGCCTTGAATTCCTGTTCTCTCCAAGACTTTAAGCATGAAAGGATGCTGAATTTTGTCAAATGCTTTTTCAGCATCCAATGAAATGACCATGTGGTTTTGTTCTTTGAGTTTGTTTATGTAGTGGATTGCATTGATGGATTTCCGTATATTGAACCAACCCTGCATTCCCGGGATAAAGCCTACTTGATCATGGTGGATGATCGTTTTGATGTGTTCTTGGATTCGGTTGGCAAGAATTTTATTGAGTATTTTTGCATCGATGTTCATAAGGGAAATTGGTCTGAAGTTCTCTTTCTTTGTTGGATCTTTGTGTGGCTTTGGTATCAACGTAATTGTGGCTTCGTAGAAGGAATTGGGTAGTGTTCCTTCTGTTTCTATTTTGTGGAATAGTTTGAAGAGTATTGGTGTTAACTCTTCTTTGAAGGTCTGATAGAATTCTGTACTGAAACCATCTGGTCCTGTGCTTTTTTTGGTTGGAAGACTTTCTATGACTCCTTCTATTTCTTTAGGCATTATGGGACTGTTTAGATGGTCTAGTTGGTCCTGATTTAATTTTGGTATTTGGTATCTGTCAAGGAAATTGTCCATTTCCTGCAGATTCTCCAGTTGTGTTGAGTACAGTCTCTTGTAGTAGGATCTGATGACTTTTTGGATTTCCTCAGTTTCCGTTGTTATATCTCCCTTTTCATTTCTAAGTTTGTTAATTTGGATACTTTCTCTGTGCCCTTTGGTCAGTCTGGCTAAGGGTTTATCTATCTTGTTGATTTTCTCAAAGAACCAGCTCCTAGTTTTGTTGATTCTTTGTATGGTTCTCTTGATTGATTTCAGCCCTGAATTTGATGATTTCCTGCCTTCTACTCTTCCTGGGTGAAATAGCTTCTTTTTGTTCCAGGGCTTTCAGGTGTGTCATTAAGCTGGTAATGTATGCTCTCTCCATTTTCTTTTTGGAGGCACTCAGGGCTATGAGTTTTCCTCTTAGCACTGCTTTCATTGTGTCCCATAGGTTTGGGTATTTTGTGTTTTCATTTTCATTGTGTTCTAAAAAGTCTTTAATTTCTTTCTTTATTTCTTCCTTGACCAAGGTATCATTGAGTAGAATATTGTTCAGTTTCCACGTGTATGTGGGTTTTCTGTTGTTTTTGTTGCTATTGAAGATCACTTTTACTCCATAGTGATCTGATAGGAGGCATGGGATTAGTTCGATCTTCTTATATTTGTTGAGGTCTGCCTTGTGTCCAATTATATGGTCGATTTTGGAGAAGGTACCATGAGGTGCTGAGAAAAAGGTATATTCTTTTGCTTTAGGGTGAAATGTTCTATAAATATCAGTCAAATCCAATTGGTCCAAAGCTTCAATTAGTTTTACTGTGTCCCTGTTTAGTTTCTGTTTTCCCGATCGGTCCATTGAGGAGAGTGTTGAAGTCCCCCACAATTATTGTGTTAGGTGCAATGTGCGCTTTGATCTTTAGTAAAGTTTCTTTTACGAATGAGGGTGCCCTTGCATTTGGCGCATAGATGTTCAGAATTGAAAGTTCTTCTTGGTGGATTTTTCCTTTGACCAGCAAGAAATGTCCTTCTGTGTCTCTTTTGATGACTTTAGGTTGAAAGTCAATTTTATCTGATATTTGAATGGCTACTCCTGCTCGTTTCCTGTGACCATTGGCTTGTAAGATTGTCTTCCAGCCTTTTACTCTAAGGTAGTTTTTATCTTTGACACTGAGGTGTGTCTCCTGTATACAGCAAATTGTAGGGTCCTGCTTCCTTATCCAGTCTGTTAGTCTATGTCTTTTTATTGGGGAATTGAGACCATTGATGTTAAGAGATATTAGGGAATAGTGATTATTACTTCCTGTCATTTTTGATGTTCTTTTTATATTTGAGTGGTTATCTTCTTTTGGGTTTGATGAAGGAAGGTAACTATCTTGCTTTTTCCAGGGTGTAGTTTCCCTCCTTGTATTGGAGTTTTCCTCCTATTATTCTTTGCAGAGCTGGGTTTGTGGAAAGATATTGTGTAAATTTGGTTTTGTCATGGAATATCTTGGTTTCTCCATCTATGGTGAATGAGAGTTTTGCTGGGTATCGTAGTCTTGGCTGACATTTGTGTTCTCTTAGAGTGTGCATGAGATCTGCCCAGGATCTTCTAGCTTTCATGGTCTCTGGTGAGAAGTCTGGTGTGATTCTGATAGGTCTTCCTTTATATGTTACTTGGCCTTTCTCTCTTACTGCCTTTAATATTCTTTCTTTGTTTAGTGCATTTGGGGTTTTGATTATTATGTGACGAGAGGTATTTCTGCTCAGATCCAGTCTGTTTGGAGTTCTGTAGGCTTCTTGTATATTCATAGGCATCTCTCTCTTTAAGTTAGGAAAGTTTTCTTCCATAATTTTGTTGAAGATATTTGCTGGCCCCTTCTGTTGTAAATCTTCACTCTCATCTATACCTATAATCCTTAGGTTTGGTCTTCTCATTGTATCCTGGATTTCCTGGATGTTCTGGGATACAAGCTTTTTGCATTTTGCATTTTCTTTGACAGTTGAGTCAATGGTTTCTATGGTATCTTCGGCATCTGAGATTCTTTCTTCCATCTCTTGTATTCTGTTGTTTATATTTGCATCTATGGCCCCTGATTTCTTCTCAAGGTTTTCTATCTCCAAAGTTGTCTCCCTTTGTGATTTCTTAGTTGTTTCTACTTCTGTTTTTAGGTCCAGGATGGTTTTGCTCAGTTCCATCATTTGTTTGTCTGTGCTTTCCTGTAATTCTTTAAGAGATTTTTGTGTTTCCTCTTTCATGACTTCTGCCTGTTGACTCAAGTTCTCCTGCATTTCTTTAAGTTTTTTTTGCCTTTCTTCCTTATCGGCTTCTATCTCTTGGGCCTTATTCTCCTGCATTTCTTTAAGTGTTTTTTGTGTTTCCATTATACGGGTTTCTAGCTTATTCATGTTCCCCTGTATTGCTTTAGGAGATTCATTCATGTCCTTTTTGTGTTCTTCTAGCAGCATCATGAACAGTGATTTTAAATCCAAATCTTGTTTCTCTGATGTGTTGGCATAACCAGGACTTGCTGATGTTGGAGAGTTTGGTTCAGATGCTGTCATATTGCCTAGATTTCTGTTAGTAGCGTTCCTGCGTTTGCCCTTTGCCATCTTGTTCTCTGGAGCTAATTGGTCTTGTCTCCGGCTGGTGTTTCAGCCTCCTGAGAGGCTCTAGGGCTATTTCTGCAACAGTGGAGGGCATGGTTTCCCCTGTTGCAAATTGCTGATGTGCTTTCCTCCTCTTGGGTGCCCTTGCAGCCCTAGTGTTCTTTGCCCCAGATTGTGTCTGTGAGCCAGAAGGTGCTCGTTTGCTCCTTCAAGGAGTGCTGAGGCTGTATGCTGCAGGGACCTTTTCTGCATGCTGATCTCTCTGCTGGGCAGCAGAACTCCCAACCGGGTTGGTGCACACAAGGCTAGCCTAGCTGCTCAGGCCCTGAGTCTAGGCAAAAGCCTGGCAGGCCAATGTCGGAGCAAAGTTCCCCTCAGCTGTGAGTGTTAATTGGGTCTGTCAGGTGGCTAGGATGGTGGCGTGCGCGCGCTCCCTGAGAGTGCTGGGAGACTCTGCTGGGCGAGTCTGCTGGGCTAACAACCTCCTGGCTGGGTCAGCACACAGATGGCCCAATGAGCAGCCCAGGGCCTGGGGGCAGTCCAGGGCCTGACCGTCTGAGACCCCTGCTATGTCCGCCTTGGGCTATGCCTGTTAGCCGGTTTGGTTTTGCCTGCTAGGTCTCTCTGGCTTCCCGTAGGCAAAATGGCGGTGGTGCGCAAACGGGCCCTGATAAACAACCTCCTGGCTGGGTCGGCACACAGATGGCCCACCGAGCAGCCCAGGGCCTGGGGGCAGTCCAGGGCCTGACCGTCTGAGACCCCTGCTATGTCCGCCTCGGGCTATGCCTGTTAGCTGGTTTGGTTTTGTCTGCTTGTCTCTCTGGCTTCCCGTAGGCAAAATGGCGGTGGTGCGCGCGCTGGCCCGGGCAAACAAGCTCCTGGCTGGGTCGGCACACAGATGGCCCACCAAGCAGCCCAGGGCCTGGGGGCAGTCCAGGGCCTAACCGTCTGAGACCCCTGCTATGTCCGCCTCGGGCTATGCCTGTTAGCCGGTTTGGTTTTGCCTGCTAGGTCTCTCTGGCTTCCCGTAGGCAAAATGGCGGTGGTGCGCAAACGGGCCCTGATAAACAAGCTCCTGGCTGGGTTGGCACACAGATGGCCCACCGAGCAGCCCAGGGCCTGGGGGCAGTCCAGGGCCTGACCGTCTGAGACCCCTGCTATGTCCGCCTCGGGCTATGCCTGTTAGCTGGTTTGGTTTTGCCTGGTAGGTCTCTCTGGCTTCCCGTAGGCAAAATGGCGGTGGTGCGCAAACGGCCTGGATAAACAACCTCCTGGCCGGGTCGCCACACAGATGGCCCACCGAGCAGCCCAGGACCTGGGGGCAGTCCAGGGCCTGACCGTCTGAGACCCCTGCTATGTCCGCCTCGGGCTATGCCTGTTAGCCGGTTTGGTTTTGCTTGCTAGGTCTCTCTGGCTTCCCTTAGGTAAAATGGCGGTGGTGCGCGCGCCGGCCCGGAGGGGGGGGGGCCTCCTGGCCAGGTTTGCACCCCGGTTCCCCCCCCCCCCCCCCGATCAGCCCAGGGCCTGGGTGCAGGCCAACGCCCGTCGGGCTTAGACCCCTGCGATGTTGGTCTCGGGTTATATTTGCGTACCTCAGTCTGATTTCTCTGGCGACCGAGAACCAATATGGAGCCCTCATAACTGACTGGCGGGAGGCAGAGTTCTGATGTGGCTTCTGTGTGGTGAAAGGCACCGTAAATCCGCCGCTGCTTGCAGCCTGGCTGGCCAGCGATGGCCAGTGGTCGTGGGCGCCAGGTCTGCCTGGACCCTGTCTGCTTGGTTCTACTGCTGATGGCCCTTCCTCTGGACCAGCCGCTGCTGCTGCTGCTGCTGCTGCTGCTGCTGCTGCCGCCCGCCGGATCTGTGTGGTTTTTCTTATTTTTATACTTTGAAGTCTGTACTTCTTTTTTACAATCTCGACTCGTATGTCCTTGATGGCTGCAAGAAAAGCATGAAACCTTTTAGTTTCTTCCTTCATTTAAGCTCTGAACATAGGCACTGAAATGTTGCCCTTGCGTTGCTGCAGCATACTTCATACCCTGGACTACTGCTGGTGAGGCATCTATACATGCTTTGAGGTAATCTTACACAGTCCCTGTTTTTCTGATTGGTCTAATTAGTTCTTGGCAGAGAGTATTGACACTTTTCCATGCAAGTTATTTTAATAATATGTCTGAGCCCTCAGAGGGAGACTTCTTCCAATACTTTCCTTTTTAAATCAACTTGTCCCTGGGGGGGGGGGGGATAATTTTCTTTACCTAAGAGCATTGACATAGTAGACTTATCCGCTGTTGTTGTTGTCCTTTTTTTCCCCCTGGGGGCTAAATTCTGAACCATATACCTTGCTTTATCCTCGCATTCAGTCTTCCATACTATAAATTGTCCTGGGCTAAGAGTGAAATTTGCAGGCTAATGCCAACCATAAGGAGTTAGCCAAATGCTACCCAACAGTTCCACAATCTGTAAAGTATATGGAGCACTTGGCCCAATGATTTTAACAGAATACTGTAATTCTTTGAGAGTTTTTAGAGCAAAGGTTCCCATTCAGGAATGTTGTTTCTTTTTCAAAAATAGGTACTGGTAAACAAAAATCCAAGGCTCTTTTTTGCCTAGCTTCTTTTATGGCCCCTAAATATCCCCTATTAGTTGACATTTTTCTTTCAAGCTTGGCCAACCCTGTTTTAAAAGCAGGAGGGGCAGTAGTTAAGCCAAAAATATGATCTATTTCCATCCAAGGAGGATTTTTATTATGAAAACAATCTCTCTTTTTACCAGGACCACATTCCTCTGCTTTATCATCTAATTCTTGTTCCTCATCATTAAACCAATCACCCCCTAGTTTTGCCTTAAGGAGATTAGATGTAGATGAGGAGGTATTATATGACTTAGTTTTTGTGCTCAGAGAAGTTACCTCATCCTCTGAGGGTGCTTCTTCTAAAAAGCATTCCAGTTCTGGAAGCAAGCCTTTAATTTGTATCCATAATGAGTATGCCTGATTAGGAACCTGTTTAGGGCCATGGCTTTCATAAAATCTCTTCATCTCTTGATCTACCTTTTTCCAATTTTCTAAAGACAGGCTTCTTTCCTCTGCGAACCATAGACTGACACTCAGTACAAAGTCATAAAATGCTGCCAAACTCTTCCTTGAGGTTTTAACACCTCTCCTTTCTAACATATGACTCAATACTGCCAGGACAAGCCTCTATTTTTGAACTGTGACTGCTCCATGATTCTTACCTTCTCGTCGTCGATGTATCTCTATCAAGGAGTTTGCAGCACTCTGATGAGGTCCTATCCTTACCTGAAAAGGTATCTTTTAGAAAAAAGGAAGAGAGGAAGCTTATCTGCTTCGAGCCCAACATTGAAGTGCCAGCTGCCATGGAACACCCCAGCCTGGTATGGGGGTCCCTGGGATGCGGGTTCTCGAGGCAGGTGGGTAAGGATTCTGGTGTGATGAACAGAAACAAACACTGAAGCAGTTTGAATCTGAGTGTATTTTGCAACTCTCAAGCAAGTCTTTTTATGCATAGAGAAACAGGTGTTACAACTCTGAAAAGCTGTGTTCAATGAAACAGTACAATAGAAGGGACATTGCAATAATCATTTGGTACAGCAAAATACGAAATACAGAATCATCCAAGTATTAGAAGTTCAAAAAGGGTGTTTCCAACAAAAACAGCCAGGTATAGCAGACGTTTTTATGATCATTTAGTACATCAAAATATAAAAATCATCTAAGGCTAGTGGCAAATTCCCAAGAAGAAACTAATGAATTTTTATGATCAATTATTATTTAACTTCTAGCTCCTATTTTTCTGTAAATCTCCAAAGCATGAATCTTAAACTGTTTAAATTTAAACTTTTTATTTAAGGCTGTCTTTTTTTTAAAAGAAGCTTTTGTTTATTTTTTTAATATGTGCATTACAGGAAAGAAAACACGAGAAGGCAAAAACATAGTCACCCAGTCTCAAGCAGCTCAGCTTGATGTGTCGTTCTAGATCCTGTAAGCATACATACACTTGGGTAACTGAGATTATATAGTATGGACCATGCTTTCCCCACATTGCGAATATTCACTGGCTAAAAACTACACAAGAATTTTGATAACCAAGAATATACCATCCATCTCAATCTGTCAAACAAAATTGTAATCCTGTCTTCCTTGGCAACAGAAATTTCATAGAAGACAAAAATGACAGCAGGCCTCTAGATAGATGTACTGGCAAAGTTATAATTAAATTCTGCATTCACTCAGTCTCAGCTTACAAGGAAACACAAAACAACAGACAGCACTAAGTACAGCATTACTAAGCTTATCATCAGATGTATACACTAGCATATGTAGAAGAAGGGGTGTTCCCACTCAACAAATGCATTCCCAGGGGGCAGCTGGGAGACACACCTCTGGCAGGGGCTCTCATGACCTCACTCTCAATACCCTGTGAACCTCTCTGTCCCTCCAGTCAGCCTAGCAACATGAATTTCCCACACTGTCCAGACATGGCTTAACAGTTCCATGTTCAAGAGGAACCCTTTTGTCAATTTTACCATATCCACTCGCTCTACTTTCAACCATGTGTTCTCCTTTAGGATGTAACAGTCAGAAGACAACTGTGCATAAGGAACACAGGTATTTTACCAAGATGCACATAGGGCCCCTGGGTACAGCTGTCCTCTGGATGTAGTGGTACTAAAGGTCTTTCCCTCATCCATCCTCTTCCCTGCACAACTACTAAGTGCAGATGATGCTAGTGAGAGGATCAACAAAGGCCATGCCCAGAAGACAGCCCTCCCCAAAGACTAGCCTAACCTTTTACTACTTTTAACATCCTTTAGGCACTGGGACTTACTACCTGGTGACATTAACTGAAATGGACACCTAACCAGGCTAGACAACCTGAACCAATCAACAGCTACAGTGCCTTTTCTGAGGACTAATCTTTGCCCTAACCCACCTCTAGCTCCTAGTAACAGCATCTGCTCAAAGGCCAAGTTTTTTCTTTTTTTGAGACAGGGTTTCTCTGTGTAGCCCTGGCTGTCCTGGAACTCACTTTGTAGACCAGGCTGGCCTTGAACTCTAAAATCCACCTGCCTCTGCCTCCCAAGTGCTCGAATAAAAGGCGTGCACCACCACTGCCTGGCTCAAATGCCAAGTTTAGCCTTCATCTTCCCAGTGTGACCATTCCTATGAAAGAACAAAATACTCCCTAAAAAGTGGTGTCAGCCCTCTATTTTTACCATGGTGTACAATTTTTATATTTCTGCATTAGTGTATGCATGTGTGCATACGGGTGCCACTGCACTTGTGTGGAGGCTGAAAGACAAGCTGTGAATTACCTTTCTCCTATCAAGTGGATTCTGGAAATCAAACTCAGGTCACCAGCTTGGTAGCAAAGCACAAAGGTCATGCTGAGCCACCCTACCTCTCCATTATGCAGTTTCTTACTGTTCTGATACAAAGTCTATATAGCCCTGGCTGACCCACAACACAGAGATCCACCTGCCTCAACCTAGAGTTAAAGGCATAAATTACCACATCAAGTCTAGTATGCACTTAAAAGGCTAGAGGCCAGATGTTCTGAATAAGCACTTCAGTTTCCCCAGCAAGTGTCCACTTCAGTGAATACACTGCACACCTAACAAAGGCTGTGGTCAGAAACTGCCTTCTAAATAGCCAGGTTCTGCTTTAGCCCTTCTTCCAATTCTCTCCACCCAGGGGTCCTGTGGATACATCTGTCATGTTTTTGTGGGATACTAACAATTTCACTTCCTAAGTGGTTTTAAGATTTTTTTTCCCTACAAATTTTAACATAATTTTCACCAACTGTACTTTGTCACACACTGGTACTCTTTACTGTCTAGGAAGACTGGGTGCTACAAAATTGAACATATGTCTCCTATACATTGCAAAGTAAAATGCACATACAAGGAACAATGGATAACCTTGCATTATCAAACTTGCATTAGCATTAGGCCCTTCATTTTCTTTCTTCCTCCCTCCCAGACCCTCCCAAGCAAGGCTGCATTGCTCAGAAGCAGTTTCCCTCTCTAGTTCCAAAAGACAGCACTTCACCAAAAGTGATATTTTACTGCCTCTACATTTAACATACATTAGGCACTTCTAAACATCTAGTTAGACCAGATGTTTCAAATAAGGACTGTTGGTCACTATGTACACAGCAGTCCAGTAAATGGCACACATATAACAAAAGTAAATAAAAATTCTTTAACAGAAAATGTAAAAAAAAATTGTTCTACTAATTCTACTTTGTCTTACACTGGCAACCTCTTTAACATCTAGAGTGACCAGATGTTGTAAATTAGGACCCCTTTCCATACACTATGTACACAGAGAAGACAAACAAAATGGGATAGTGGTTCCTTTCCACCCATGGACCACGATGGCTTAGAGCTCTGGATTTACTTCTCCTGAGAACCAGGGCACAAACACAGTGTGGTCAACTCAGGAGAGGTTTAGTTATTCTATTTCTCTCCAAGCAATATTTCAAATGAATCCTAACTAAAGGTTTTTACAGAATGTTTTGCTACTTATAAAATATGTCAGGCACTTTAGAGCAGCTAGAAAGACATTCCCAAAAAAACTGGCATTTTCAAACACACTACAAACACACACACACACAAACACACACACACACACACACAAATATAAACTTGTGGGGATAAGAAATGAGGAACAAAATGCATACACAATACATGAATGAAAGAGAGAGAGAGAGAGGGAGGGAGGAAGGGAGGGAGGGACAGAGAGAGAGAGAGAGAGAGAGAGAGAGAGAGAGAGAGGGAAATGACCTCTTCCTCCTCCTGCTGGATCCTCTAAGCTACTGAACAAACAGGTTCTAGTGTTGCTCCTGGGTCCTTCTAGAGGCGACCTAAACAATTCCATCTCAAAGTCACTTGTAGAAGATGTGTCTACAATCTTCTTTTTATGGCAACTGGGTACACAAGTGATCCCCTACCTCTACTTTACCCTGCTTTGGTGATCTCTTACAGCTAGTTGTCCAGATTTATCCAAAAGTCTAAAAAGGGTCGGGGGAAAGGTTGAGAGCAGCTTTTTCTTTTTTTTTTTTAAATATTTTTAATTTCTATATTCTTTGTTTACATTCCAAATGATTTCCCCTTTCCCAGATCCCCCCTCCCCATATATCCCATAAACCTTCTTCTCTCCATCCATTCTCCAATCACCTCCCTCCTTTTTCTCTGTCCTTATATTCCCCTCCAATGCTAGAGCAATCCTTTCCAGGATCAGGACCCTCTCCATACTTCTTCATGGGAGTCATTTGTTATGCGATTTGTGCCTTGGGTATTCAGAGCTTCTGGGCTAATTAATATCCACTTATCAGAGATTGCATTCCATGTGTATTCTTTTGTGATTGGGTTACCTCACTTAGGATGATATTTTCCAGATCAAACCATTTGCCTAAAAATTTTGTGAATTCATTGTTTCTAATTGCTGAGTAGTATTCCATTGTATACCACATTTTCTATATCCATTCCTCCTTTGAGGGACATCTTCAGCTTGTAAAAGAAAAAAAATGTGCTATTTGTATTTCTGAGGACTGAATTCTTTTCTCTGAACAACTTCCAGTTATAATAATTTTTTTTCTGAAAAGGTCATGGTTTCATTTTTCTTCACAATGGCATAGAACCTTATTTTGTATATGTCCCATAATTTCTTTGTCCATTCATCTACACTGGCTTGATTTCATAGCAACCATTATTGCAGCAGCTACAATTACAGATGTGCATGTATCTCTGTGGTTTTTTTGACTGACAGTCCTTCAGGTTGAATTGAATAGTGTACCTGGGACAGTGATCAACTTCTGAAGGAACTGCACCAACTTTTAACAGTGAATATGGTTCCTGTTTTCTATATTTGTCATTGGTGGTGGTTTCTTGGTGATAAGATTCTGATTTAATTGCCCTTGCACTGATAGTTTAGAATATTGAGTAAATATTCAAGTTTGTATTAGACATTTCATTGAGTACCTTAACTGTCTCTACAGCTCATTAGGCTACTAATTGACAGAATAATTTGGGTTTTTACTGTTTTAGGGATCTTTACAGTGTCAAAGCACTACACCCCTAACAGAGTTCTCACATCACTTCTGTTCTCTCTTCTGCATCTTTCTAACCCTTGCAGGTAGTCATTTAGGTATCATATTTATTAGCATTCAAAAGTCACTTATGCTCCATTCTTTGACCATTATGAGTTACTCTAAAGTTACTCTTACTATACAGAGCAGCTTCTATGGCTAAAGTTAACAGCCATACTAATTTATGAATACAAACACACATAAATATGTAGATATCAAATTGATGGGTATATTAATCCCATTTCACAAAACAACAGTAGCAGCTTCCTACAAGAGCCTACGAGCACCTCAAAAACATATTCTTGATCAAAAATGAAAGCATTTTCAGAACCAAAGAGTAAAAGGACTTTCATAGGTATCAAAGTCACAGGAAACCCAAAAAGGATAGAATCTCCCACATACTTAAGACTACTCCTTCTGACCACGACAAGCTGAGCTCTCCAATTGAATTTTCTACCATTCATGTCAATTATTAAAGTAAAACTGAAAACCTGAAAGACAGTGTGCATGTCATAAAATGGCCTTATCTGGAAAGACTGCCAAAACTATGAACATGGGCCATTTCTTTTCCAGATCAAAGTCTGGGCATCTTAACCCAAGCTAAGCTCAAAGTTGTGAACCATACAACAACCTCCTTAGTGCTGCTATTTCAGGCTTGAATTTGATTGTGAAGAACTAATAGCACTGTAAAGCAGAAAATAGTCAATGGTCAAGGAATGTGAGTCAAACCAAAGTTAAAGATAAACCCATGAATAACTGTTGTTCAGTCTTGCACATTTGAGTAAAGGTAAGAAAGTCGCTGTTTATAATGTGGGTGCAGATACTGGACTATGCTTTCCCATTGGTTGTTCTTTCTGAAGTTATTTGTTGACCTTCTTGCTTCTTTCTTCCCATAGGTACCATTGACATTTCCCAAGCATGGGTCAGACTTCCTCTTCTACACCCC
Source organism: Apodemus sylvaticus (assembly GCF_947179515.1). Classification (NCBI taxonomy): domain Eukaryota; kingdom Metazoa; phylum Chordata; class Mammalia; order Rodentia; family Muridae; genus Apodemus; species Apodemus sylvaticus. The sequence goes on from NC_067481.1 coordinate 76,094,413, forward strand.
CTCCAAAGGAGGATTTGACCTTCAGCTTTGGCAAAAATCTTCAAAATTTCAAGATGGAAACCAAACTCCTGTCTCAGGAATTAAAGGCCTTCATTGAATCATCTCTAGAGAATGGAAACCTTCGGGAGACAGTTTCTGCAATCCGCAGTGCTCTGGGTGACATCAAGAAAGCCCCACTGAACATTGCAGTGATGGGGGACACTGGGGCTGGAAAATCTAGTCTCATCAATGCTCTACAGGGAGTGGGGCCTGATGAAGGAGGTGCGGCTGCTTCCCCTGGGGTGGAATATACAACCACAGAGAGAACACCACACACTTACTCAAAGTTTCCCAGTGTGACACTATGGGAACTGCCTGACATTGGGTCTACTGGCTTCCAATCACATGATTACCTGAAGAAAATCAAGTTTGAGGAGTATGAATTCTTCATCATTGTCTCTTCCAGACGCCTTAAATATAATGACATAGAACTTGCCAAAGCCATTGTGCAAATGAATAGGAGGTTCTATTATGTTCAAACCAAAATAGATCTTGATCTAATGGTTGAAAAACAGTGTAGTCCTAGGAGATTCAATAAAGAGAACATCTTAGAGCAGATTCGAAATAACATTTCAAATATGCTTAAGGAAGTTACTCATCAGGAGCCTCCAGTCTTCTTAGTCTCTACCTTTGATGTCTCTGACTTTGACTTCCCAGAGCTGAAATCCACCCTTCTGAGTGAGCGTCCATTACACACACACCACATGTTCATGCTCACTTTGCAAAGTGTTATAGATTCTACCATAGATCTGAAGAAGAATATGCTGAAAAGAAAGATCTGGAATGCATCCATAATGCTAAGCATATTGGCTAGCATACAGTTCGGGGAATTGACCCACAATAGAAACATGAAGATGTTGAAACAGACTTTGAATGACTATAGATCTTCCTTTGGCCTGGATGAGGCATCACTGGGAAACATCGCTGAGGATTTGAACATGACACTGGAGGAACTCAAGGCAAACATTAAGTCTCCACATTTGCTCTCAGATGTGCCAGATACATCCTTAACAGATAAACTATTGGCGTACATTAGACATCTTAACTTTTCAAATGTTTTCCACTTGCAAAATAATTTAATTGACATACTTGCAAGTGATGTTAAAATTATTCTCAGTGAAGAAGTGCTTTTGACAGAGAAGGTGAGTGCACTCAACTTTAATGCTTCTCTATATTGGGAGGATTTCATGGGGAAAATTAGTATTTCTACAGTTGTTCCAGGAAGCACCTTTTTGCTTCTTTTCATTGAGATGTTTCTAAGTGATTGTGATGAATTTTGTCATATCCATTTTCTACACCTGTTGACATCTTGGGGTCTCTCTGTTTGAGACTGTTAAAAGATGCACTCATAAGGCTTCTCATAATAAATCATCTCATGACTGTTGTGTTCATTTGCTTTGTATTTAATAAGTATTTTAGTCAGGTGGACTGCTACTTGTCAGTTTGCTTTGATTCCTGTGTTTGTGGATCCCATGTGGGAAAATCTGATGAAGTTTTTCATGCCCATTTCCCTTTAAGAGTGTCAAGGTTTCCATCTTAAAGTAAGCTCTTTGGCTCACTTAGTGTTGGTTTTTTAATAGGGTAAAGTGTGAGGGTCAAGGTTTATTCTTACCTGATGTACAGTTTGCCCAGTTCCAGTCTTCAAACCAGGTGCCATATGTGCTGTATTTGGAAGCCTTGCTGAAATATTGATTGACTGTAGATGCACTCTGTTCCCTGAAGAATTATGTATATATTTCTGGGTCCACTCTTCCTGTCATTTTGTCGGTTAATAGGCCTGTCTTCATGCAACTATTAGGCTGTTTTTGTCACTGTGGCTCTGTGTGATGTCTTGAAATCAGGTATTACAATGACTCCTAACCCCGTTGGTTTTGGTCACTATTGTTTTGGCTATTTGCAGTCTTCGAAGTTCCCATGTGAGGTTTGTGATTCCACAGTACAGTTCTATTGTAAATGGCATTGATGTTTTAGTTGAGATTGCATTAAGTCTGTAGATCACTTTGTGAAGTATGGACACTTTGACAACATTAAGATTTGTTAACTATAAACACAGGAATCTTAGCATCTTTTGTCATCTTCTTTGAGATTTCTTTCATCTCTGCTTTGGAGAATCTCAATTCCTCCCTTACTTATTGAAACTTGGTTGATTCTTTCACTGCTTCTTTTCTACCTTCCTTCCTTCCTACCTTCTTACTCTGCCTTCTTATCTGGTATGTGTGTGTGCTGTGTCTGTTGTAGATGAACTTTCGAGATTTTTCAAATTTTTGCATTTCTGAATTTCGCAGGCAAATCTTATATTTTCATTTTAATTTTATTCATCAATATTCTCTTGGATCTCATTAAGGTTTTTCTTCTATTTTATTACATTTTAGGTCCACATACGACACGGTGAATTTATTATGGCATTTCCATACATGTATGCCATTATACACTGTCATTCATTCTTATCTGTTCTCATTCGTTTGTTTGCCTACTTCCCCTTCTCCTGCCCTGTCCCCCTTTATCTGGCTAGTTCCCTATTACCCTCAAAAGTCCCTTCTTCATGTTTTTGTTATACATACTCTTTTGCTCATCAATACATTTCCTCCTTAAACATTTCTTGCCTCTCATGTGATTGAGATTCTTTTCATTATTTATGAAGTATTTGACAGGAATTTAATCTACTTCAATATCTTTGGAATCTTTTAAAATATTCATTTATACATTTATTTTTATGTATATGAGTCTTCACATATACTCAAAAACAAAGAATCAGATCTTATTACAGATGTTTATGAGCCACTATATGATTGCTGGGAATTGAACTCAGGACCTCTGGAAGAGCAGCCAATCCTCTCAACTGTTAAGCCATCTCTTCAGCCTTCTTCAGAATCTTTTATTAGAGACTTATGATCCTTTACGTTCATGATTGCCTTGTTATTTAGAATAGTTATAGTGTTCTGTATAGAAATTAGTGCTTCTCAATGGAAATATCTACCATTTATATAGGATGTCCTTATTTAGACAATTCTCCAGAAAAATGTATCTTTAGAAGGTTTGTTTGTTATATAATATTAAGTTTATTTCCAGCTGGACATCACAGTGTAGATACCATATGACTATTCTGGTAGCATCTAGAGAGTTTTGACTCAATCTATTCCATGTCAGACTTGTTGAGAACCATGGTTTCAGATGGTTAGACAAGACTGGGACACTCATACACTTCAAACAATTGTGGCATAAATAGTAGGGTATAAAGGCTGCATTTTACATGAATTTAAGTTCGTTTTTGTAGCCACAATTACCAGGAGTTCCTAAATATTGCTTCTACTTTTAAGTCAATTGTGGGAATCCCAGCACCAGAGAGGCAGAGATGCATAGACCTCTGGAACTCATACTACAGGCATGTACCTTCACATACGAATTCTCAAATTATTACCCTGTGAGTTTCGATTTTACTATATTATTCTTAGTGATGATAGGATCTATACCAATGACCTCCTTTCCCTTACTTTTATTGGTGACATGGCTTCCAACAAGATGATTGGCTCACTCAAGGGCAGAATTCTGTGTATCTGAAGCTTATGTATTGAAATGTTCATACTACATTATTAATACCAGAGTATCAGAGCAAAGTGAACCCAATCTCTCATGACTTCCTGTATTTCCCTCGTATTCGAACTCTAATTCCACAGTCCTATGTGTGTCTGAAAAGAAAAGGATATGGCTGTGATTTATTCACTTCATCCCAAAGCATGATATTTTTAGTATCAGCATTGATAAACTTTGATCTACAGTCATAGCTATCATGAAGTCTGGTTTTCCACAATTCATGAAATATACATAGTTTAATGTCCTTCTAAGATAAACTAGGAGCATCAGACAAAAAAAATCAATGTGGTCTGAAAATCGAAAAATATGTAATATATAGACATGGATGTATTTTGTGGATTCCAGAAGGAGACATATCTGACCTTTATCTTCTTTCCTCAGACTTAAGAATTGATGCTTCCTAAGAGATGGGCTTTGATGGAAATACTTTTTAAATCAGTTTTCTTAATTTTTTTAAAAAAAGTAATTTTCATCTTTTAGTGGCTTCTTTAAAATTCCTTCCTATATTTCTTCCTTCCTGGCTTTCCTCTGTATCCCTTTGGGATTTTCATTTTTGTGGGTTAGTTCCTTGTGGTTTCTGGACTGAACACTAGAAAACAGGGACACACAGGGAATGCCTTAAGAAACTGCCCTCAATGAGGTGATCCTCTACCTCCCTGCTGAGAAATGAAAAATAATATGGATACATATCTCCTTTCAAATAGATCTTTTTAACATCTAGTTTTGACATTTCAAATAAGCACACATTGCATGTTATGAAATTGCCTTCAGTTCTTTTGTTTCCGCAAGACTGGTTCACTTTTGCTTTCATATCATCTACAATATAACTTTTATATCTATACAAAAATCTCAGCTCTGTGAATGAGAAAATGTATTTGTCAATCTGAGACTGGTTTATTGTCTTACTATGACTACCTGCAGTTACATCCAGTTTCCTACAATGGACATAATTTCAATCTTCTTTATGGCTAAAAAGAATTTACACATACACAGAAATATACTGAACTCTCTCAAGTCTAATCTCCCTTTATTCACAGAGTACACAAACTTTCCCTGTTGTGCTGATAATCACAGTGTCTTTCTTTTCTTCTCTATTCAGCATCCTCCAGTGCACACAGCCATATGCAAGCCTTCTTCCAGCAGACCCTCTCCTTTAATGGATCAACCTTTGAAGTTCAACTTTGAAAATTTTTTTAAGAATTTCAAGAAGGAAAGTAAAATCCTCTCTGAGGAAACTATCGCATTGATTGAATCCCATCTGAAGAATGAGAATCTTCAGGGGGCACTGTCTACAATTACTCATGCTCTGAGAAATATTGACAAAGCCCCACTGAACATTGCTGTGACTGGAGAAACAGGAACAGGGAAATCCAGCTTTATCAATGCCCTGAGGGGAGTGAGGGATGAAGAAGAAGGTGCAGCCAAGACTGGAGTGGTAGAGACAACTACGGAGAGAACTCCATACCCACACACAAAGGTTCCCAATGTAACAATATGGGACCTCCCTGGCATTGAGTCCACAACATTTACACCACAAAACTACCTAATGGAAATGAAGTTTGATGAGTATGACTTCTTCATTATCATCTCTGCTACACGATTCAAAAAAATTGAAGCACATCTGGCCAAAGCCATTGAGAAGATGAACACAAAGTTCTACTTTGTCCGAACCAAGATAGATCAAGATATCAGTAATGAGCAGAGGAGTAAACCTAAGTCTTTCAATAGAGTTGATGTCTTAAACAGAATTAGAAATGACTGTTCAAATAACCTTCAGGAAGTTCTCTCCAGTCAGCCTCCAGTCTTCTTAGTCTCTAACTTTGATGTGTCTAACTTTGACTTCCCAAATCTGGAGACCACCCTACTCAGTGAGCTCCCAGCCCACAAGCGCCACATCTTCATGATGTCCTTGCACAGTGTTACTGAGTCTGCCATTAATCGGAAGAGAGATTCCCTCAGGCAGAAGATCTGGCTGGAGGCCCAGGAGGTGGAAGTTTGGGCCACCATTCCACCTAGGGATTTCAACAAAGTTAAAATGCAAAAGTTGGAGGAGACATTGAATCACTACAGGTCATACTTTGGGCTGGATGAAGCCTCACTGGAAAATATTGCCAAGGATTTCAATGTGTCTGTGAATGAAATCAAAGCACATCTTAAGTCTCTCCATTTGTTAACAAAGAACAAAGGTATGGCCTTCAAAGAAAAAGAGTTGGAATATATTGAATATATTCCCTGTGTTACTTTTGGACCACTTGACTTAGGCCTTTACTTTGAAACGACTTACAAGCAGAAGATTCTCTTCATTGATAATTTAGCAAGTGATGCCACGTCTCTCCTTAATAGGGAAGAGTTTTTATCAGAGAAACCAGGATCGTGCATGTCTGACATCCCTGAATACTGAGAAACAGGGATGGAGCTGTGAGGTACTAACCCTTGGCCTGGCTTCAGGCACTGATTTAAATCTTACTTTTAAGCAGCAAACATTTTCTGGGAAAGACCAGAGGATTCATTTCTTTCAGAGACAGAATATCACTGTGGCAAGTGGAAAAAGAATCATCCACATTATAAGAACTGTCTTCCCTTAAAGTGTCATTATGAGAATTTATGGTTGTATACATATAACTTGCAATATCTCTAATTAAACTTGAATCATTTCTCCCAAGGATATTCCCGAAGTAGTGCCAAACTCTCATAATATGAAGAAGCTAGCAGGCTGTGTAACCATTTGTGCTAGTCTGTATCTGCCTCAATTCCAGAATGACACATAGATTCGTTTATTTATGCATTAATGCCTATACCTTAGCTAAGCTTGTTCACTAACTAGCTATTTATACTATTCTATGTCTGAGATGAGGCTGGTTGCATTTTCCCAGTTTTATACACTCAAATTCCTCCACAAGTTGGTGGTGAATCTCTTCAGCCTGACTTTTTCCAAGACTTCCTCTCTTTCTTTGAGTTGTTCAATCCATTTTCTACTGCCTTTCTGTGGGTCATTCAGCTCTTTATTGACAGTTGATGATTTGACATAAGGCACAAGAGCTTATCACTACTGTTCTCTCCTGAATTTCTTTTGGGGTTTAGGAAGTAGAAGAGACTGCTTCCCAGCACACATCTCCACATGAGGTGGTGTCTCCATAGGCATGATAGGCACACAGAAGATGGGATGACCACCATTGTCTATCCTCCCTCCGGGGAGAGCTGGGTAATGCATGGATCAGTAAACACAACTGGAAATCTGTGCTGGCACAGGCATTTTATTCCTTATCCTTCACCAGTCAACCAGATGAGTTTGAAATTTTGGTTGTAGGCAACACAGGTTCTAATTAAATTGTCATTTCTTATGGTATGGTAAAGGCTCAGCACCATGTTAAATCTTGACTCCTGATGGACACCAGGTGCTTAACACAAGAGCCTATAGTCCCTCCCTCAACTTCCTTCTCCTTTCTCTTGCTATTTCTTTTCTTCCTATTCTTCCTTCTCTTCTTCTTCCTCCTCATCCATCTGCCCCCTTTGTCTTTACTTCTCCCCCTGCTTCTGTTTTTCATTTGTTCACTCAGTTGTGAGACTTGGTAAACACAGTACATACAGGGCAGCCTTGTAGCCTGAAAATCTTTGGAAGAGTTGGTATTACAGCTTCTGTCCAAACAGCAAGAATTCTCTCTTCTTTCTTTCCTAAGGAATGGCAAGGGGTTTGTTGGTAGTTTTTTGTTTGTTTGTTTTAATCTCTAAGTACTTCATTTGGTTAAATATGGGCAGTTATACTAGAAGAGGTCATCTAACATATTCAAAGCCTCCTGCTGTAGAGGAGTCTCTTGTACAATGCATGGAACCATCACCTGTCAATAAAGTGCTGTTGGTTTATTAGCAACAGTCAGGAAGTAATAAATGAGAGCTCCAGTAAAAGAATGGAATTCTGGGAGACAAAGAGAGAGAGAGAGAGAGAGAGAGAGAGAGAGAGAGAGAGAGAGAGAGAGAGAGAGAATTTGGCAGAACACTGAGGAAGACAAATGTATTAACCTGGGAATAGGGAACTAACCACATGGCAGGACTTAGAACAGAATAAGTGAGAAAATTAAGTTATGAGCTAGTTGAGGAAAAATCCCAAGCTTCTGGCCTAGGCAGTTATTCATATCTAGTAAGTCTCAGTCATTATTTCTGAAAATAAAAAGGCCAGGTAGCAAAGCTTACATTTTCATTTGGCCCAGTCAATGTCTGACAGTAACTTCCTTGAATAGCCACCCACACACATCCACCCACCATTTTGCAACAAGACCAACTGCAGGGAAGAAGGGAAGAACTCCAGAGAGGCAGTTGGAAGGTTGCTCTTTTAAGAGGCCCTGGCTGTGTAGAAAATCCAGCTCTTCAACTGCAGCCTCGGTGCATAAAGTTTCCTAGGCAAGCAAGAGGTTACCTTCCTGAAAGAGAGAGCAAAGGAAGCCTGTGAGCGTAGCCAGCTGGTCTCAAAGGAAAAAAAAGCCTCCCTGAGAGGGCTCATGTTAGCCAGACACATTGTGGCCTGATGACCCAACACCTGTGGGCCCAATAACTTCCCCTAGTTGGGGAATGGTCTAGATGTGGTAAGGCAGCTCCCAGTTACATCTAGAAGGCAGAAACACCTCTTCTCTGAGAAAGAAAAACCAGGGGCCAGGCTATTCACTGTGTAGGAAGCAAAAGCCAGACACAAAGGGAGAGCAGAATTTCTGATAAGGTTAAAAAAATGCTTTGTTTCCCCTAACAAGTGGAGCAGGGGCTGTCTAGGCCTCTATTCCCTGCCACTGGATCCCTATTTTTCCCCTATCTGGACTGCCTGGTTGAGCTTCAGCAGAAGATAATGGGCTTAATCCTGCTGGGACTAGGTGTTCAGGATGGGTGGAACACAAGGAGGGCTCCCCTTATCTGAGGAGAAGGGGAGAGAGCATTGGGAGGAGGAATTTGTAAGGGTGGGATGGAAAAGAGAGGAGCGAGGGGGCTGGGATAAAGGTGTAAAGTGAATAAAATATAAATACATTAAAATGTTTGAAGTTATACTTTAGGGCTAAAGAAGAGAACAGATCAACTATAAAACAGCATAGACAACTATAAATAGTTTGAGTTTGATAAAATGAAGTCCTTAAAGAGAGAATTAAGTAAATTAAAAGGAATAAGCCTCATACAGATGGAAAAAGAATTTAGAGAAAATTAAATACAAAATAAGATATTAATGTTAAAAAATGTTAAGAGCAATATTAAAGTGAATTCCCCATAGGAAAGAATTTAAAGAAAATTAAATACAAAAAAATAAGTTTAGAAATCATTCGGAGAGAAATAAATACACATAGAAGAAAAGGTCTCCCAACAAAGGAAAAACATTTCTAGAGAAAAGAGAGAGAAAACACAAAAAAGAGTTTCAAAAAAAGTAAGAGAAAGAAAGAAAGTAGAATCTCTTTTAAATGGAGATAGGAAAGAAATAAGCTGAAGTCTCCAGAGAAAGGAGAGAAAAAGAAAAATTCTCTTAGGGAAGGACAGAGAAAGAAAAATGTGTTAGAGTCTCCAAATGAAAGGAACAATCACTATTCTTAATATCTAAGTTGTAAAGAGTTTCCTATGAAAGCTATCTAAGAGGGAAAATCGGAAAGATCCTAAGTGGAGAAAGGGAAAAATTCTAAGTGAGAGAGAGCATGAGAGATAGAGAAGAAGGAAAAAGAGGTGCATTCTCTCTGTTGTCTTCAGTACTTACACATCTTTCAGGATACATGATCACATGTTACAAAGTTCATCACAATTTCACACAAATTACCAAGTCATAAATTGAAATAGAAGTTTACAACAGAGAATGTTTGCATGCATATCCATTAGGAATAATTATCTAGGTAGTAACATCTATCACTTGTCTTCTCTACAGGTACATAGAAAGTTTAAAACTATAAGTTATAAGTGAAGTTTTTTTTTCCAATTTTTTTTTAATTTGGTTTTTTCGAGACAGGGTTTCTGTGTAGCCCTGGCTGTCCTGGAACTCACTCTGTAGACCAGGCTGGCCTCGAACTCAGAAATCCACCTGCCTCTGCCTCCTAGAGTGCTGGGATTACAGGCATGTGCCACCACCACCCGGCTATAAGTGAAGTTTTATATAGATAAACCCAATCAATATTTTATCTTTGGTCCTAGCACCAATAGGAGAACTCTGGTCAACAGGCTGAGGTCATGACAGAGGAAACACAAAAATCTCTTAAAGAATTACAGGAAAACACAAACAAGCAAGTGAAGGAGCTAAGCAAAACCATCCAGGATCTAAAAACAGAAGTAGAAACAACTAAGAAAACTCAGAGGGAGACAACTTTGGAGATAGAAAACCTTGGGAAGAAATCAGGGGACATAGATACAAATATCAACAACAGAATACAAGAGATAGAAGAAAGAATATCAGATGCTGAAGATACCATAGAAACCATGGACTCAACAGTTAAAGAAAATGCTAAATTCAAAAAGCTTGTAACCCAAAACATCCAGGAAATCCAGGACACAATGAGAAGACCAAACCTAAGGATTATAGGTATAGATGAGAGTTAAGATTTACAACTTAAAGGGCCAGCAAATATCTTCAATAAAATTATGGAAGAAAACTTCCCTAACCTAAAGAGAGAGATGCCCATGAATATACAAGAAGCCTATAGAACTCCAAACAGACTGGACCAGAACAGAAATACCTCCCATCACATAATAATCAAAACCCCAAATGTACTAAACAAAGAAAGAATATTAAAGGCAGTAAGAGAAAAAGGCCAAGTAACATATAAAGGAAGACCTATCAGAATCACAGCAGACTTCTCACCTGAGAGTATGAAAGCTAGAAGATCCTGGGCAGATCTCATGCAGACTCTAAGACAACACAAATGCCAGCCAAAACTACTATACCCAGCAAAACTCTCAATCACCATAGATGGAGAAACTAACATATTCTGTGACAAAACCAAGTTTAACCAATATCTTTCCAAAAACACAACCCTACAAAGGATAATAGGAGGAAAACACCAATACAAGGAGGAAAACTTCACACTGGAAAAAGCAAGATAGTAATCTTCTTTCATCAAACACAAAAGAAGATAACCAATCAAATTTTAAAAATAACGACAAAAATGATAGGAAGTAATAATCACTATTCCTTAATATCTCTTAACACCAATGGACTCAATGCCCCAATAAAAAGACATACCCTAGCCAACTGGATACGTAAACAGGACCCTACATTTTGCTGCTTACAGGAAACACACTTCAGTGTCAAAGACAAACACTACCTTAGAGTAAAAAGCTGGAAGACAATTTTACAAGCAAATGGTCTCAGGAAACAAGCTGGAGAAGCCATTCTAATATCAGATAAAATTGACTTTCAACCCAAAGTCGTCAAAAGAGACTCTGAGGGACACTTATTGCTGGTCATAGGGAAAATACACCAAGAAGAACTCTCAATCCTGAACATCTATGCTCCAAATGCAAGGGCACCCTCATTCATAAAAGAAACTTTACTAAAGATCAAAGCACACATTGCACCTAACACAAAAATTGTGAGTGACTTCAACACTACACTTTCCACAACGGACTGATCAGGAAAACAGAAACTGAACAGGGACACAGTGAAACTAATTGAAGCTTTGGACCAATTAGATTTAACAGATATATATCTGTTAAACATTTTATCCTAAAGCAAAAGAATATACCTTTTTCTCAGCACCTCATGGTACCTTCTCCAAAATCGATCATATAATTAGTCACAAGACAGCCCTCACCAAATATAAGAAGATCAAAATAATCCCATGCCTCCTATCAGATCACTATGGAGTAAAAGTGGTCTTCAATAGCAACAAAAACAACAGAAAACCCACATACACGTGGAAACTGAACAATATTCTACTCAATGATACCTTGGTCAAGAAAGAAATAAGGAAAGAAATTAAAGACTTTTTAGAATTTAATGAAAATGAAGACACAACATACCCAAATCTATTGGAAACAATGAAAGCAGTGCTAAGAGGAAAACTCATAGCCCTGAGTGCCTCCAAAAAGAAAATGGAGAGAGCATACACTAACAGCTTAATGACATACCTGAAAGCCCTGGAACAAAAAGAAGCTATTTCACCCAGGAGGAGTAGAAGGCAGGAAATCATCAAACTCAGGGCCGAAATCAATCAAGTAGAAACAAAGAGAACCATACAACGAATCAACAAAACCAGGAGCTGGTTCTTTGAGAAAATCAACAAGATAGATAAACCCTTAGCCAGACTAACCAAAGGGCACAGAGACAGTATACAGATTAACAAACTTAGAAATTAAAAGGGAGCTATAACAACAGAAACTGAGGAAATTCAAAAAATCATTAGATCCTACTACAAAAGCCTATACTCAACACTGGAGAATCTGGAGGAAATGAACAGTTTCCTAGACAGATATCAGACACCAAAACTAAATCAGGATCAAATGGATCATCTAAACAGTCCCATAACACCTGAAGAAATAAAAATGGTCATAGAAAGTCTCCCAATCAAAAAAAGCACAAGTCCAGATGGCTTCAGTGCAGAAGTCTATCAGACCTTCATAGAAGACCTAACACCAATACTCTTCAAACTATTCCACAAAATACAAACAGAAGGAACTCTACCCAACTCATTCTATGAAGCCACAATTATACTTCACACAAAGATCCACACAAAGATCCAACAAAGAAAGAGAACTTCAGGCCAATTTCTCTTAATTTCTCTTATGAATATTGATGCAAAAATACTTAATAAAATTCTTGCCAACCGAATCCAAGAACACATCAAAACGAACATCCACCATGATCAAGTAGGCTCCATCCCAGGGATGCAGGGATGGTTCAATATAAGGAAATCCATCAAAGCAATCCACTACATAAACAAACTCAAAAAAAAAAAAAAAACCAACCATATGATCATCTCATTAGATGCAGAAAAAACATTTGACAAAATTCAGCATCCTTTCATGCTAAAAGTCTTGGAAAGAACAGGAATTCAAGGCCCATATCTAAACATCGTTAAAGCAATACACAGCAAACTGGTAGCCAACATCAAACTAAACGGAGAGAAACTTGAAGCAATCCCACTAAAATCAGGGACTAGACAAGGCTGTCCTCTCTCTCCATATCTTTTCAATATAGTACTTGAAGTTCCAGCTAGTGCAGTTAGACAACATAACGAGGTCAAGGGGATACAAATTGGAAAGGAAGAAGTCAAATTATCACTATTTGCAGAAGACATGATAGTCTACTTAAGTGACCTGAAAGCCTGCACCAGAGAACTCCTACAGCTGATAAACAACTTCAGCAAAGTGGCTGGTGATAAAATCAACTCAAGCAAATCAGTTGCCTTCCTATACTCAAAGGATAAGCCGGCTGAGAAAGAAGTTAGGGAAATGACACCCTTTACAATAGCCACAAACAATATAAAGTATCTTGGTGTGACTCTAACCAAACAAGTGAAAGATCTGTAGGACAAGAACTTCGAGTCTCTGAAGAAGGAAATCAAAGAAGACCTCAGAAAATGGAAAAATCTGCCATGCTCGTGGATTGGCAGGATTAATATAGTTAAAATGGCGATCTTACCAAAAGCAATCTACAGATTCAATGCAATCCCCATCAAAATTCCAACTCAGTTCTTCACAGAGTTAGAAAGAGCAATTCTTAAATTCATCTGGAATAACAAAAAACCCAGGATTAGCTAGAACTATTCTCAACAACAAAAGAAATTCTAGGGGAATCAGTATCCCTGACTTCAGGCAATACTACAGAGCAATAGTGTTAAAAACTGCATGGTATTGGCACAGTGACAGACAAGTGGACCAATGGAATAGAATTGAAGATCCAGAAATGAATCCACACACGTATGGTCACTTGATCTTCGACAAAGGAGCCGAAAACATCCAGTGGAAAAAAAGATAGCCTTTTCAACAAATGGTGCTGGTTCAATTGGAGGTCAGCATGCAGAACAATGCGAATTGATCCATTCTTATCTCCATGTACTAAACTCCACTCCAAGTGGATCAAGGACCTCCACATAAAACCAGACACACTGAAACTAATAGAAAAGAAACTGGGGAAAACCATTGAGGACATGGGCACAGGGAGAAAGTTCCTGAACAGAACAGCAATAGCTTATGCTCTAAGATCAAGAATTGACAAATGGGACCTCATAAAATTACAAAGTTTCTGTAAGGCAAAGGACACTGTTAAAAGGACAAAACGGCAACCAACAAATTGGGAAAGGATATTCACCAACCCTACATCTGATAGAGGGCTAATATCCAATATATACAAAGAACTCAAGAAGTTAGACCCCAGGGAAACAACTAACCCTATTAAAAATGGGGTACAGATCTAAACAAAGAATTTTCACCTGAAGAAATTCGAATGGCCAAGAGGCACCTTAAGAAGTGCTCAACATCATTAGTCATTAGGAAAATGCAAATCAAAACAATCCTGAAATTTCACCTCACACCAGTCAGAATGGCTACGGTCAAAAACTCAGGAGACAGCAGGTGTTGGCAAGGATGTGAAGAAAGAGGAACACTCCTCCACTGCTGGTGGGGCTGTAAGATGGTACAACCACTTTGGAAATCAGTCTGGCGGTTCCTCAGAAAACTGGACATGACACTTCCGGAGGACCCTGCTATACCTCTCCTGGGCATATACCCAAAGGATTCCCCGGCATGCAGTAAAGACACATGCTCCATTATGTTCATAGCAGCCTTATTTATAATAGCCAGAAGCTGGAAAGAACCCAGATGTCCCTCAAAGGAAGAATGGATACAGAAAATGTGGTATATTTACACAATGCAATACTACTCAGCAATTAGAAACAATGAATTCACAAAATTTTTAGGCAAATGGTTGATCTGGAAAATATCATCCTAAGTGAGGTAACCCAATCACAAAAGAATACACATGGAATGCAATCTCTGATAAGTGGATATTAATTAGCTCAGAAGTTCTGAATACCCAAGGCACAAATAGCATGACAAATGACTCCCATGAAGAAGTATGGAGAGGGTCCTGATCCCGGAAAGGCTTGATCTAGCGTTGGAGGGGAGAATCAGAACAGAGAAAAGGGAGAAAGGTGATTGGAGAATGGGTGGAGAGAAGGTTTATGGGACATATAGGGAGGGGGGATCTGGGAAAGGGGAAATCATTTGGAATGTAAACAAAGAATATAGAAAATAAAAATATTAAAAAAAGAAAAGAAAAGGACTTAGTAGTAGTCCCATTATAAAAGAGCTAAAAGTGGTAACATTGGTCATGGTCATCAAAAAAACCCTAGCTGCTACAGCACCACAGATAAAAATATGGCACTCGATAGTATCATGGATTTGTGCATTACCATGACCTCAGGGGCAGCACAGGCCAGTCACATCATCCTGGTCATCACAGCCTTGACATACACAGTGTTCTGTTTCTTTTTCCCATCTTGCAATCACCTATTTGTTCATTATAACTATTACCAGCTGCTGGCACTGCAAGACTTTTTTATTTTATTTTATTTTATTTTTTGTAATTTCTTATTATATGAGAATTTCCCTGACACCACTTAGTGCTGCCTGTATGCACACAGTTACAGTAGCATCTACTGGATCATGAGAAGCTTCTCTGGGGACACATCCCTGAGAAAACTGATTCTCTCATCCCCAGAATAAGTTATCAATCGATCCTCAAAAAGGGGTGAGACTTCATGAGCCCTTCTCCCAGAACTGCTAGAGTTTTGGCTGGCTTAATATTGTGTAGGTCTTGTGCATGTTGCTCACAGCCCCTGAGATATCATGTATGCAACAGTCCCACCATGATCACAAATAGTGTTTCTCAGAAGATTTCCAATACCTCCAGCTCTTACAATCTCACAAACTCTCTTCAGCAATGATCCGTGCACCCTGTGGAGAGGAGTGTGATATAGAATTACCATTTAGAGATGAGTACTTTACAAACACTCTCAGCATGTTGACCAGTCATTGGTAACTATGAATAATCAACTACTGTAAAATGAGCCTCTCTGATAAGGGCTGAGAGATGTGCTAATCTTTGAGTATAAAGATGAAAATTTAGGAGAAATTTATTACTATGTCAATTGATCACAGTGATGTAGTATTTGGTTTTCCTGCTACGATCTATGTCCTAGCTGGCTATGGGTGTTTAGTCCATTTATCAGTAGCAGGCATGACTCTGGTCTTATGGCAGAAGATTCTAGTCAGAATGTTAAGGGTCACTCTTAAAACATTTCTGCCAATGATGCACCAGTGGGTATATCTTGCCAGAGCCTTAATTATTGTAGATTGCAGGATTCACAGCCAGGTTACATTATTGGTTATTTTTCTCCTCTACAAGCATGCAAAGAACCTTGTAGCACTATGAAAGTAGGGAAGAAGCTTCCAGGCCATTACCAGCTTGATTTGTCCAGGCCCTGTGACTTCATTGTGTGGTGCCTTCAGCAATACAATCTTATTGTCAAGTTCTTAAGAGTAACCAAAAGCAAAGGTAATAGCCTATATTCTCCGCAACAAAAGAAAATCTGGGGGAATCAGTATCCCTGACCTCAAGCAATACTACAGAGCAATAATGTTAAAAACTGTATGGTATTGGTACAGTGACAGGCAGGAGGATCAATGGAACAGGATTGAAGATCCAGAAATGAACCCACACACCTATGGCCACTTGATCCTTGACAAAGAGGCTGAAAATATCCAATGGAAAAAAGATAGCTTTTTCAACAAATGGTACTGGTTCAACTGGAGGTCAGCATGCAGAAGAATGCGAATTGATCCATCCTTGTCTCCTTGTACTAAGCTCAAATCCAAATGGATCAAGGACCTCCACATAAAGCCAGACACTCTGAAGCTAATAGAAAAGAAACTGGGGAAGACCCTTGAGGACATCGGTACAGGGAGAAAGATTCTGAACAGAACACCAATAGCGTATGCTCTAAGAGCAAGAATTGACAAATAGGACCTTATAAAATTACAAAGTTTCTGTAAGGCAAAGGACACCATCAAGAGGACAAATCGGCAACCAACAAATTGGGAAAAGATCTTCACCAATCCTACATCAGATAGAGGGCTAATATCCAATATATATAAAGAACTCAAGAAGTTAGACTCCAGAAAACCGAACAACCCTATTAAAAAATGGGGTACAGAGTTAAACAAAGAATTCTCACCTGAAGAACTTCGGATGGCGGAGAAGCATCTTAAAAAATGCTCAACATCCAAAAATTTCAACTTCTGGACCTATATTTTTGGATGTGGCACCTGGCTTCCAGACAACTGAAGTCACGGCAATTTGTCACATATTCACAATGAAAATACTCTTGAGGTATGTAAAGGGAAAAAGAACACCATCTACCTTTATCTCTACAATATCAGGAGAGCAGTGTAAAGCATTCCTCAGAGCATTGTGGGGCCTCCATGATACAGTGTACAAGTTAAGCATGAATGAGCTAGAGGACTCAATATCCAGAAGAACACAAATCTGCTTAGTTCAGAGCTAAGACACCTATAAACTCTGAGAGGGACACTATGGTTCTCTATTTAGTTACAAAGCAAATGCAATGTGACCTCATGAAATGACCCTGGATGAAAGACAAAACTATATCTGCATCCATGTGTGCACATGCTGGGCCTGTACTTGTGTGTATTTCTGTGAGCTGGTATAAGTGTCTATGCATGCAATAGGTATGTGTTCCTATGTGACAGATAATACAGTACACAGAGCTACTTACAGAATTCTGAATTTAGCATGTGTAGATGTGTAAACACAAATCCTAAACATCCTTGGAATGGTGACATACTGTGGTAAATTGTTAATAATGAAAGTTACACCAAAAAAGCATTGTCAATTGCATGAAGAAAATAGCAACACACAGACAAAGTTGTGCTGGGCATTATGAAGTTGTTTACTTTTCACACTCTACATGGGGCTACTGCAGTGCCATAAAAAGAAAACAGACACAGTAGTGCTCTGAATTCTGAAGTTACTTACTTATTCTTTATATCTGCTATCAATTCAAGATTAATCTGAAACAAATTTAAAGCCTGATTTCTAATGTAGGATCAGTGATATTTTATGCTGTGTGTGACCCTCAGCGGGTGTGTGTGGCACATACAGAAATGGGTCAAGTTCTGTGAGCATGGAATTTCTCATCCTGAACATTAAATGATCACTAATTATTTTCATCAGCCAGTGTTCAGAGACAAGACACAAGAAAAGCCAAGGAAATGCTTAAGATTTAATGTGAGTGGTGTGTCCTGACTAGTGTGTTATCTGGACTTGACACCGAGGGACCTTAAGGGCTTTTCCAGTCCCACATCCTCCTTAGAGCTTCCCCCTCCTGCCTGGGGTCAAAGGTAGGCCAAGATCCATTCTCCACCCACAAGAACATTCTTAAGTAAAAAATTCTCAGAATGTACTGACTGATAGTCACCTGGCCCTCTGTAAAGTCCCAGGTAGAGTTCAAATGTGTGTCATGCTTGCTAACCAAGAGATTTAAAAGACAATGTGCTTATCCAATAAGTTTGCACTGTTACCTTGCTGATGTAACCTGTGCCCCTAAAAAGTATAAAAAAATGCTTGTAATAGCCATTTGGGGGTTGCCCTATAATCACTCACCTTGAGGGACTAATTGAAGTTCAACCCAACTCCCCAGAAAATAAACCTCTTACTTTTACATCCATCTGTGTCTCAGTGTCTCACTCAGGGAGTGTCTTGAAGTAAGAAGCACTGACCAAGGATAAGGTGTCTAACAACACAAGCTAGAGTCATTTAAAAAGGGGTAACTAAAATTGAGCAAATATCTCTATAAGATTGGCCAGTAGACAAGTCTATATTCTCTGTCTCTGTCTCTCTCTGACTCTCTGTCTCTCTCTCTCCCTCTCTCTCTGTCACTGGTGGTATTAGTGGTAGTGCTGGTTCTGACTGTCTCCCTATATAGCTGAGTATTCTAGAACTCACTATGAAGATGAAACTGGCCTTGTACTCCCAGAGATCTTCTTGTGTCTGCACCTGAGTGCTGGTATTGAAGGCATGAACTACAATGCCTGGCATGCATTTTCTTAATTAATGATTAGTATAGGAAGGTCTAGTTTATGGTAGGTAATGCCAATCCTGGGCTGGTGGTCCAAGGTACTCTAAAGGCCAAGCAAGCAATCCAGGAGAGAGCAAGTCAGTAGGCAGTACTCCTTGATGGCCTCTGCTTCAGTTCCTGCTTCCATGTTCCTGTTCCTACACTGTCTTCTCTCAATGACATGGAAATACAAACTGAAATAAATTCTTTTCTCCCCAGATTGCTTTTGGTCACAGTGTGTTATCACATCAATAGAAACCCTAAGACAGGGTGGATATCACACTGGACATAGCTTGAGTGAGCAAAGTCCACCTCCAATAAGATACATCCTCCAAGGCCGCAGCTACTTTAACCAGGCCACAACTCTCAATAGCACTAATCCCTATGAGCCAAGCCCTCAAAAACATGAGGGTATGGGCACAGTCAAAAACATGAGGATATGGGGACTGTCACAGTAACACTCACAAACTTAGCAAGGCCTGTTTGACCAACCCGGCTAAGTCAGTCAACAGCTTCTGCAGGGCAGGAGTAAGGATTAAAAAGAAAAAAGACAATTAGACAACACTGTAGCATGACTCACCCAGTTCTGAGGCTAAAACAGGTTTTTTTCCCCAGTCTGCTTTTATACCACTTTAAATACACGCAAAATGATAAGGTCAAGGAACAAGCAAGGCAATAAACAAAATCCCATAAAGACCTTTCTAGGGGCTAGTGGAGATGACCAAGAAAAAAGGAATGCCACACATGCCTCAGCTGAGCTAGCTCTGAGCTCTACATTAAGTCAAAAGTAAATGTTCTTCATCTGGGCCTATTTCCTGAGTCCAAGGCCAAAGTCAGATTCCTGCCTTGAGCTTACTTCTTTGTCCTGGGCCTGATGATAAATTCCTGCCAAGTTTCTAGAAGCAGCCCCCAAAAGCTCTCCAACCTGCTGCTAAATCTCAAACCACTTGGACCACCTATGACCTTCCCTAAAAGAGAATGTGTGGACTTCTGGCTTAATTCCTACAAACTAACCATTTGACAGGATAGAAACTGAAACCTACTCTGACTACAGCCTCTCCCTTGGGTGGTTTAGATAAATAGGGCTCAGATACAAGCAGAAAGGTATAGAGAGCAAGGCCTGTGTGGACCAGTAAGGACAAAGACACTGAGGGAGAGCAGACTGTCCATCCCACGGCCTCCTCCTTGCTTTGTGCTGTTCTTCCTAGAACACCAGAACTCTACATCCTGAATCTGAATTCCTGCTTCAAATAAAGACCTTTCCTGAGAGGAGAGCATTTACAGAAGTGTTATTGCCACCAGATCAAGGTCACCACTGCTGAGGTAAGTAAAGGTATTGTGCCCAGATTGTAAAGCCCCCAAAGAGGCCATCAGGAATCACAACCTAATATTGAGGGTCTTTATTCAAGCTTGAGCTGGGGCCAACAACCTTCCTGATGGAATAGGCAGGAAAGTGAATCCCTAGGTCTAAGTGAAGGGGGGTTATAAAGGAAAAAAACAGGCAAGCCAGGGTTTCCAAGCCTTTCTGCAGATCTCAAGGGAGGGGTCATGCCTCTCTAAGGGCAAGTTAACTTAGAATGGAGTCTTAAGAACAAATGGACTTTTCTGCTACCTCAGTCTTTTCAAAGGGTGTCAGGATCAGCTTGTTCGATAACCCAAGATGTGTGTTAACATGCGGAGTGGCGTCCTGACACAGGACAGGAGAGCTCAGGGCTTTGACCTCAGGGAGCATCCTGGGCACAGGAGTATCCTTCACTAGCTATCTTCTTGACCAGAGAGCATCCCAAAGCAGAAAAGTCAGCCCCTTCTTCCACCTCTGTGTTGTGGGCTTTGCCTGTATTCTGGAGCAGTCAAGCTTAGAGAAAGATGGCAAGTTGGCATTCTCAGATGCCCCTAGAGTCCATGCTATAGGCTCTTCATTTGTCCCATGAAGATAAAATTCCAAATCAGAAACAGCCACAGACAAGCTCTGTCAGGTCATATTAGACCCTCTGGTTTTCAAAGATTCTTCTGCCCTTGGTCACTTGTTACTCTGAAAGGCTTATTTTGTAGTTCTTCCTGTTTCTCTCTTGCAGTCTGCAAAACAATTTGCTCTGTATATTCAGGATTTAACTATAATATGACTTCAGGAGTTTCTTTTTCTGCCCTGTATATCTGTAATTCTAAATGTTTTTTGTATATATCTGGGGGTGCTTTTTCTGTCCCTAAATTGGGGACATTTTTGCTATGATACAAACACACACACACACACACACACATATGTATTCTATGCTGTGGTAATAGAATTCTCCTTCTTCAATGTCCATTCATTTCCTGTTGTTCAAAAGATTGCACATGGTTTTTTCATAGATTTTTCAATTATTTTGGCCAACCTTAAACAAGTCTTCCAATCCTATATTGTCTATATATACCTACAACTTCTGATAATTTCTCTTTCACATGACCTACTGTGTTGATAAGGCTTTCCATTGAGTATTTGATTTATTAAGTTTTAATTCCTAGCCTCATTTAAGACAAGAGTTTCTTAGGTATTTCTATTTATTGAATGCCATCATCATACCCTTTGTGGACTCCTGATTATCATTCAGCTGATTGAGTCCTTTTTCCTTGATTATATTGACAATCATTCTTTTGAATTCTTTGTCTGGACCTTCATCTGTGTCATTCTGGTGAAAACTAGAATTTCCCTGGCATTTTTAGTTTTTAGAGGAGATGAGCTGTCTTTGTTTTTTCATATAACCTTTGGCTTTGTCTTCAAACATGATGTTAGGAATTAGATCACTTGTTGGTAAGCTATGCAAGACAAGAAGGAGAGACACTGCAGGATGTGTTAAAGCTTAGCAAGCAGCAGGAAAGGAGAGTCTCTGATAGAATGAACCCCACAGAGCCTTACAGAGCACTATCAGTGATTGCCACCAAAAAAAAAAAAAAAAAAAAAAAAAAACGGTCCTTTTGGGAATTCAATTCTTTTTTTTTTTTATTCGATATATTTTTTATTTACATTTCAAATGATTTCCCCACTCCCAAAGAGTCCCTTAAGCCCCCTTCTCTCCCCCTGTCCTCCCACCCACCCCTTCCCACTTCCCCGTTCTGGTTTTGCTGAATACTGCTTCATTGAGTCTTTCCAGAACAAGGGGTCACTCTTCCTTTCTTCTTGTACCTCATTTGATGTGTGGATTATGTTTTGGGTATTCCAGTTTTCTAGGTTAATATCCACTTATTAGTGAGTGCATACCATGATTCACCTTTTGAGTCTGGGTTACCTCACTCAGTATGATGTTCTCTAGCTCCATCCATTTACCTAAGAATTTCATGAATTCGTTGTTTCTAATGGCTGAATAGTACTCCATTGTGTAGATATACCACATTTTTTGCATCCACTCTTCTGTTGAGGGATACCTGGGTTCTTTCCAACACCTGGCAATTATAAATAGGGCTGCTATGAACATAGTAGAGCATGTATCCTTATTACATGGTGGGGAATCCTCTGGGTATATGCCCACGAGTGGTATAGCAGGATCTTCTGGAAATGAAGTGCCCAGTTTTCGGAGGAACCGCCAGACTGATTTCCAGAGTGGTTGTACCAATTTGCAACCCCACCAGCAGTGGAGGAGTGTTCCTCTTTCTCCACACCCTCTCCAACACCTGCTATCTCCTGAATTTTTAATCTTAGCCATTCTGACTGGTGTAAGGTGAAATCTCAGGGTTGTTTTGATTTGCATTTCCTTAATGACTAATGATGTTGAGCATTTTTTAAGATGCTTCTCCACCATCCGAAGTTCTTCAGGTGAGAATTCTTTGTTTAACTCTGTACCCCATTTTTTAATAGGGTTGTTCGGTTTTCTGGAATCTAACTTCTTGAGTTCTTTATATATATTGGATATTAGCCCTCTATCTGATGTAGGATTGGTGAAGATCTTTTCCCAATTTGTTGGTTGCCGATTTGTCCTCTTGATGGTGTCCTTTGCCTTACAGAAACTTTGTAATTTTATGAGGTCCCATTTGTCAATTCTTGCTCTTAGAGCATACGCTATTGGTGTTCTGTTCAGAAACTTTCTCCCTGTTCCGATGTCCTCAAGGGTCTTCCCCAGTTTCTTTTCTATTAGCTTCAGAGTGTCTGGCTTTATGTGGAGGTCCTTGATCCATTTGGATTTGAGCTTAGTACAAGGAGACAAGGATGGATCAATTCGCATTTTTCTGCATGCTGACCTCCAGTTGAACCAGCACCATTTGTTGAAAAGGCTATCTTTTTTCCATTGGATGTTTTCAGCCTCTTTGTCGAGGATCAAGTGGCCATAGATGTGTGGGTTCATTTCTGGATCTTCAATCCTGTTCCATTGATCCTCCTGCCTGTCACTGTACCAATACCATGCAGTTTTTAACACTATTGCTCTGTAGTATTGCTTGAGGTCAGGGATACTGATTCCCCCAGAATTTCTTTTGTTGCTGAGAATAGTTTTAGCTATCCTGGGTTTTTTGTTATTCCAGATGAATTTGATAATTGCTCTTTCTAACTCTGTGAAGAATTGAGTTGGGATTTTGATGGGTATTGCATTGAATCTGTAGATTACTTTTGGCAAAATGGCCATTTTAACTATATTGATTCTACCGATCCATGAGCATGGGAGGTTTTCCCATTTTTTGAGGTCTTCTTCCATTTCCTTCTTCAGAGTCTTGAAGTTCTTGTCATACAGATCTTTCACATGTTTGGTAAGAGTCACCCCAAGATACTTTATACTATTTGTGGCTATTGTGAAGGGGGTCATTTCCCTAATTTCTTTCTCAGCCTGCTTATCCTTTGAGTATAGGAAGGCCACTGATTTGCTTGAGTTGATTTTATAACCTGCCACTTTGCTGAAGTTGTTTATCAGATGTAGGAGCTCTCTAGTGGAGTTTTTTGGGTCACTTAGGTAGACTATCATGTCGTCTGCAAATAATGATAGTTTGACTTCTTCCTTTCCAATTTGTATCCCTTTGACCTCCTTATGTTGTCGAATTGCCCGAGCTAGTACCTCAAGTACAATATTGAAAAGATAAGGAGAAAGGGGCAGCCCTGTCTAGTCCCTGATTTTAGTGGGATTGCTTCAAGTTTCTCTCCATTTACTTTGATGCGGGCTACCGGTTTGCTGTATATTGCTTTTACTATGTTTAGGTATGGGCCTTGAATTCCTGTTCTCTCTAAGACTTTAAGCATGAAAGGATGCTGAATTTTGTCAAATGCTTTTTCAGCATCCAATGAAATGACCATGTGGTTTTGTTCTTTGAGTTTGTTTATGTAGTGGATTGCATTGATGGATTTCCGTATATTGAACCAACCCTGCATTCCCGGGATAAAGCCTACTTGATCATGGTGGATGATCGTTTTAATGTGTTCTTGGATTCGGTTGGCAAGAATTTTATTGAGTATTTTTGCATCGATGTTCATAAGGGAAATTGGTCTGAAGTTCTCTTTCTTTGTTGGATCTTTGTGTGGTTTGGGTATCAGAGTAATTGTGGCTTCGTAGAAGGAATTGGGTAGTGTTCCTTCTGTTTCTATTTTGTGGAATAATTTGAAGAGTATTGGTGTTAACTCTTCTTTGAAGGTCTGATAGAATTCTGCAGTGAAACCATCTGGACCTGTGCTTTTTTTGGCTGGAAGGCTTTCTATGACTCCTTCAATTTCTTTAGGCATTATGGGACTGTTTAGATGATCTATTTGGTCCTGATTTAATTTTGGTATTTGGTATCTGTCAAGGAAATTGTCCATTTCCTCCAGATTCTCCAGTTGTGTTGAGTACAGGCTCTTGTAGTAGGATCTGATGATTTTTTGGATTTCCTCAGTTTCTGTTGTTATATCTCCCTTTTCATTTCTAAGTTTGTTAATTTGGATACTTTCTCTGTGCCCTTTGGTCAGTCTGGCTAAGGGTTTATCTATCTTGTTGATTTTCTCAAAGAACCAGCTCCTGGTTTTGTTGATTCTTTGTATGGTTCTCTTTGTTTCTACTTGATTGATTTCAGCCCTGAGTTTGATGATTTCCTGCCTTCTACTCCTCCTGGGTGAAATAGCTTCTTTTTGTTCCAGGGCTTTCAGGTGTGTCATTAAGCTGGTAATGTAAACTCTCTCAATTTTCTTTTTGGAGGCACTCAGGGCTATGAGTTTTCCTCTTAGCACTGCTTTCATTGTGTCCCATAGATTTGGGTATGTTGTGTTTTCATTTTCATTGTGTTCTAAAAAGTCTTTAATTTCTTTCTTTATTTCTTCCTTGACCAATGTATCATTGAGTAGAATATTATTCAGTTTCCACGTATATGTGGGTTTTCTGTTGTTTTTGTTGCTATTGAAGACCACTTTTACTCCATAGTGATCAGATAGGAGACATGGGATTAGTTCGATCTTCTTATATTTGTTGAGGTCTGTCTTGTGACCAATTATATGGTCGATTTTGGAGAAGGTACCATGAGGTGCTGAGAAAAAGGTATATTCTTTTGCTTTAGGATAGAATGTTCTATATATATCTGTTAAATCTAATTGGTCCAAAGCTTCAATTAATTTCATTATGTCCCTGTTTAGTTTCTGATTTCCTGATCGGTCCATTGAGGAAAGTGCAGTGTTGAAGTCACCCACAATTATTGTGTTAGGTGCAATGTGTGCTTTGAGCTTTAATAAAGTTTCTTTTATGAATGAGGGTGCCCTTGCATTTGGAGCATAGATGTTCAGGATTGAGAGTTCTTCTTGTTGTATTTTTCCTTTGACCAGCAAGAAGTGTCCCTCTGGGTCTCTTTTGATGACTTTGGGTTGAAAGTCAATTTTATCTGATATTAAAATGGCTACTCCAGCTTGTTTCCTGAGACCATTTGCTTGTAAAATTGTCTTCCAGCCTTTTACTCTAAGGTAGTGTTTGTCTTTGACCCTGAGGTGTGTTTCCTGTAAGCAGCAAAATGTAGGGTCCTGTTTACGTATCCAGTCAGTTAGTCTATATCTTTTTATTGGGGCATTGAGTCCATTGATGTTAAGAGATATTAAGGAATAGTGATTGTTACTTCCTGTCATTTTTGACGTTATTTTTTAAATTTGATTGCTTAACTTCTTTTGGGTTTGATGAAAGGTTACTTTCTTGCTTTTTCCAGGGTGAAGTTTCCCTCCTTGTATTGGTGTTTTCCTCCTATTATCCTTTGTAGGGCTGGGTTTGTGGATAGATATTGGGTAAACTTGGTTTTGTCATGAAATATCTTAGTTTCTCCATCTATGGTGATTGAGAGTTTTGCTGGATATAGTAGTTTTGGTTGGCATTTGTGTTCTCTTAGAGTCTGCATGAGATCTGCCCAGGACCTTCTAGCCTTCATAGTCTCAGGTGAAAAGTCTGCTGTGATTCTGATAGGTCTTCCTTTATATGCTACTTGGCCTTTTTCTCTTACTGCCTTTAATATTCTTTCTTTGTTTAGTACATTTGGTGTTTTGATTATTATGTGACGGGAAGCATTTCTGTTCTGGTCCAGTCTGTTTGGAGTTCTGTAGGCTTCTTGTATATTCATCGGCATCTCTCTCTTTAGGTTAGGGAAGTTTTCTTCCATAATTTTATTGAAGATATTTGCTGGCCCTTTAAGCTGTAAATCTTCACTCTCATCTATGCCTATTATCCTTAGGTTTGGTCTTCTCATTGTGTCCTGGATTTCCTGGATATTTTGGGTTACAAGCTTTTTGCTTTTTGCATTTTCTTTAACTGTTGAGTCCATGGTTTCTATGGTATCTTCAGCGTCTGAGATTCTTTCTTCTATCTCTTGTATTCTGTTGTTGATATTTGCATCTATGTCCACTGATTTCTTCCCAAGGCTTTTTATCTCCAAAGTTGTCTCCCTTTGAGTTTTCTTAGTTGTTTCTACTTCTGATTTTAGATCCTGGATTGTTTTGCTTAGCTCCTTCACTTGCTTGTTTGTGCTTTCCTGTAATTCTTTAAGAGATTTTTGTGTTTCCTCTTTCATGACCGCAGTCTGTTGACCAAAGTTCTCCTGTATTTCTTTAAGTGTTTTTTGTGTTTCCTCCTTATTGGCTTTTGTATTCTCCTGGATTTCTTTCAATGATTTTTGTGTTTCCCTTGCAAGGGCTTCTAACTTTTGATCCATTTTCTCCTGAAATTCTTTAAGTATGTCCTTCATGTGTTCCTGTACCAGCATCATGACCAGTGATTTTAAATCCAAATCTTGTTTTACTGGTGTGATGGGGTATCCAGGACATGCTGGTAAAGGAGAATTGGGTTCAGATGTTGCTATATTGCCTTGATTTCTGTTAGTGACGTTCCTGCGTCTGCCTTTTGCCATCTAGTTCTTACTGGTGTTAGTTGGTGTTGTCAATGCTGGACTCACCAGTGCAAGGTGCCCCTTCCCAGGTGGCCTCTGGTGCACCGCTTACCTCCTGCACTGCCTGGAGACAGGGTGTTGTTGTCCAGGCTGTTTAGACCCCAAAGCAGACACCTGAAGGCTCCTGCTGGGGCCCGCTGGATTCACTGGAGCACACCAACTTCTCCCTGCTGGCCGCCTGGAAGCCCCACCTGCCTCTTTCAGGACTTAGGAGATGTGGTGTTGCCGCTCAGGCTGATCTGGATCCGGAAGCGTAGAGGCTACTGCCAGAGGCCTCAGGACCGAAATCTAGGCTCTCTCCCGCTGGCCGCCCGGAAGCACCACCTGCCTCCTTCAGGACCTGGAGATGTGGCACTGCTGCTCAGGCCGATCTGGATCCGGAAGAGGAGAAGTCGGAGGGCTACCACCAGAGGCCTCAGGACAGAAGCCCAAGCTGGAACAAGCTGTGCTGTGAGCTCCCAGACTGCCTCTGGGCGCACACCGGGTCCCCTGCACCTCCTGGAGACCGAGCGCTGCGGCCCAGGCTGTTCAGATCCCAAAGCAGGTGCCTGAAGGCTCCCGCTGGGGCCTGCTGGATTCACCAGAGCACACTGACCTCTCCCGCTGGCCGCCCGGAAGCACCACCTGCCTCCTTCAGGACCTGGAGATGTCGGGAATTCAATTCTTACAGACCAAAACCTCTTGCTTGATCTAGGAGTTGTGTGAAGGAATCATTACCTGAGCAATTCCCAGCCACACAAGGCTTCCTGTATTTCCAGGTATGTCTTGGGACTGCGTACATGCTAAGGTTCTGAAATTCCCAAGAATCAGCAACCCTATAAATCTCAGATAACAGTCATTGATTGTTTTTAAGAGCTTAACTTCAAACCACAAGTGACCATCACTCCAAAGTAAATGCCAGGTGCAAAGGCTCTTCCCATTTGCCCACTGCTTCTCCCTTTTGTTTAAGCTCTATTCAGTTACCTTAAAAATTACATTTATGTTGAAGATCATACATCATTCCAGTAAAAATGTTTTCGCTATCCTGCCATTTCACAATCTTGCACAAAGAAGCCAGTAAACTTATGAGTGAAAAGACAAGGATAGCAGTTGCTAGACCAAGGAATCTATTTAACTGATGCACAAGATTGAATAAAGCTAAAGTATCTGCACTGTATTCCATAATATCCACTCCAGTTTTATCAGGCAAGCTTTTTGAGAAAGTTTCCTTAATTTTTTGTTGAAAGTTATGAATCATTTAAGAAGAATGAGGGTGGCCTATCAAATGCATTTTAACCTTTTTTCCCAGTCATACTTGTTCTCATTGAAATTTAAACATGAAATACAGTATATAACATGGAATTTTAAACTTCATTTGTTCTTTGACTATCTCTAGCTCCAATCAGTATTAGAGCTTGTCTCAGATCAGCTATTTCATTAACCATGCCTCTATTTTATTGAGTCCAAAATTCTGCAGAATGTTTATGCCAGTCCTTCATGAGTTCAGCAGGTTTGAATTTATGAGGTGCCAATCTACCTGTAGTATCAATAGTAGCTGATGCAATAATTCCCATAACTATAGCAACAATCCGCCCAGTCATCCTACAAGTTCTTCTTAATACTCTTTCAGACAGTATTAAACATCATCATGAGTGATTCTTGCCATGGCATCAACAGAGTCACTGGATTCCAGACTACTGGTCTTACTCTAAGAATGTACAAACTTTCTGAAGGCACACTTAAGGACATACTAGAATTAATGTGGGTATGAAGAGTAGAACAGTCACAAGCAATACTATAATTATTAGGGTGGCACTGTACAGGACTTATCAGTAGCAAAGAGGTTAATGATATACATACTACAATGGGGTGATATCGATTTAAGCTAAAGGTCAAAGACTACTAACCATTATTAATGTTTAAACTTCCTTTCCATGCTCTAAGAGGGCAAAAAGCACTTGATAATTTCCACAAATTAGTCTGCACTGAATGGCCGAATTGCAGGAGAGGACCTGACGGTCCAATTCTATGCCATCAAATACATTCATTAACAGCAAATCTAATTTCCGCAGTTCCATTTGAACTATATTGTTGCTGCCTAAATTCTGAGTGAGAACATTATCCCTGGGAAAGCCATAAGAGCTCCAATCAATGACTTCATCATGGGAGTTAGCAACAAGCATCCAAGGGTGCTCCCTTTAATATTGTTGCCTCTGTATCTAGTCTGATTCCTTGATAGTAATCCACATCCCCTAAGACAAGATGTTAGATTTGTGGAACTAGTAGATTTAATCTTCTATCCCCTAAAGGCAGATGCATGAAGCATATAAAATTTATTATGAAAATTCTACATAGCATCAGCTATGGATAACCACACTTGAAAAGTTCTATGTAGACTTTGAGTTCCATTACCCATACAAATAGGAGTACCCTGGACTCCTAGAATGCAATTCATGATGTCTGTACCCTCTTCCATAAGCTTAGCACTTCCCCACTTGTCATAAGGATCAAGTAACCAAAAAGATTTATTAACCACCAAGGGGTTATCCATATCTCCCCAATTTATTTCTGTGTTAATTGTGGGATTAGGAATATAGGCCAAATATGTATGCTTGGTCCCCATTGCTGTATAACTTACACAGACAGCATAGCAAGGAACAAAGTTGTGCCATTCAAAGGTTTTTGTCAAAGATTTATCAATTCTGATGGTGTCCACAACACTTGGCTTCAATTCTCATGTCAAAATATGTTTGGTTTTCATCAAACACTCATTGTTAATGATAAGGGGTTGCAGACTGCTCTCATTGTCCCAGCAAAATCTGAACAACAAAGCATAAGAAGTGTTACAGAAACTGTGAACAAGATGATGTGCCTTTGTGTGTATGTGTGTGGGTGTGGGTTTGTTTGCATGCAATGTGTGTGGGTAGGGAAAGACATGTATGCTGGCTTGGATGGCTATAACATGGATTACACATTGAATATATTGAGAGGCTCTTACTCATTTCACTACATTGTTAACTGTTGGTCCCTTCACATGAGAACCTGGGAGCACAAGCCAGGGGACAGCGCAGGTCCAGCTCTGGATAAGGAATAATGCCAGCTGTGCACAGGACCTACCGAATGAGAGGTGAGCAAACCAAGCCCTGGCCAGTGAGCACTGTCTGCCCCACCTCCCTGCAAGCCTCAAGTCAGGAGTGTTCCAGGTTCAGCAAATAAATGCAGCTGCCCAATGAAATAAGAACACTCCTGGGCAGACATCTGCATGCATGAGTGAGGCTCAAGGATCCAAGTTCAGAACTGAGAAAAAAGGAAAATGTCAGCTCTGCTCAGGGGAGTCTGGAGGTCTCAAGAAAGAAAATTCAAGATAAGCATTCACAATTCTTAAAAATGGAACAGAACTATATGAATACACACACACACACACACACACACTCACACACACACACAACTCCAGCCCTCATTATGTCCCCCCATCTTCCTTCCACATGTGGTCCCAGGAATCTTAAAGGTTCCCCACAGGGTGGAATACAGTTTTCTCCTGTGTCTGTCCTTTAATTACTCCATCCAGCACTGAGATCAGCAGAGCTGGTCATGAATCACCCCCTCCCCCTTCCTGTTTATCCTTCTAAGAGCAAAAAATAGTACAGACCTTTCCAAACCAAGCTTCTGAAAGCCTGGGGAATTTCTTCCTTTATTTCTTAGTTGACCAAGTTATCATTGAGTAGAGAGAGTGTTGTTCAGTTTCCATGTGTATGTGGGCTTTCTGTTGTTTTTGTTGTTATTGAAGATCAGCCTTAGTCTGTGGTGATCTGAAAGGGTGCATGGAATTATTTCAGTCTTCTTATATTTGTTGAGGTCTATTTTGTGACCAAGTGTATGGTCAATTTTAGAGAAGGTACCATGAGGTGCTGAGAAGAAGTTATATTCTTTTGTTTTAGGATAAAATGTTCTATAGATATCTGTTAAATCCATTTGATTGATAACTTCTGTTAGTTTCACTGTTTCTCTGTTTAGTTTGTGTTTCCCTGATATGTCCATTGATGAGCATGGGGTGTTGACATCTCCCACTATTATTGTGTGAGGTGTAATATGTGCTTTGAGCTTTAGTAAAGTTTCTTTTATGAATATGGATGCCCTTGTATTTGGAGAATTTATGTTCAGAATTAAGAGTTCATCTTCATAGATTTTTCCTTTGATGAGTATGAAGGGTCCTTCTCTATCTTATGTGGTACATTTACACAGTGGAGTAATACTCAGCTATTAAAAACAAAAAATTCATGAAATTCTTAGGCAAATGGATGGAACTAGAAAATATCATTCTGAGTGAGGTAACGCAATCACAAAAGAACACACATGGTATGCAGTCACTGATAAGTGCATATTAGCACTAAGCTCAGAATACCCAAAATACAACTCATAGACTACATGAAGCTCAAGAAGAAGGAAGAAAAAAGTGTGGATACTTTGATCCTACTTAGAAGGCATAACAAAATACTCATGGGAGCAGAGACTTAAGGAGAGGCCATCCAGAGATTGGCTACATGGGTATCCATCTCAAGTGCAG
This sequence comes from Apodemus sylvaticus, assembly GCF_947179515.1. Lineage (NCBI taxonomy): Eukaryota > Metazoa > Chordata > Mammalia > Rodentia > Muridae > Apodemus > Apodemus sylvaticus. Next base: position 76,126,006 of record NC_067481.1, read on the forward strand.
TCACCAAACACAGACACTCTTGTGGATGTCAGGAATTGCATGCTGACAGGAGCATGATAAAGCTATCTCCTGAGAGTCTCTGCCAGTTCCTGACATGTACAGAGGCAGATGCTCACAGGGAACCATTGGACTAATCACTGAGTCCCCAATGGAGGAGTTAGAGAGAGGACTGAAGAAGCTGAAGGGTTTTGTGTCCCCATGGGTAGAGCAGCAATACCAACCAACCAGAGCTCCCAGGGTAAAACTGCCCTCCTGGGAACACCCATGGCCCCAGCAGAAGTGTATATAGCAGAGGATGGCCTTGTTGAGCATCAGTGGGAGAGAAGGCCCTTAGTTCCATAAAAACTGGAAGCCCCAGTGTGGAGGAATGTAAGGGCAGGGAGATGACAGTGGATGGGTGGGGACATACCCTCATAGAAGCAGGAGGAGGGGGATGTAATAGGTGGTCTTAGGGGGAGAACTGGGGAAAGGGATAACATCTGAAATGTAAATAATCCAATAAAAGTGGCAAATTTTATCCTGGGTGATCACAACATACATGTCTGCTCACCCTAGATAGGGAGGGACCTGACCACAGACCAAGGTACAGATACCACCAAAGTCCAACTGTTGAGCCAGTGGGTTTTACTGGGGTTTTAATTGCAGCAGGAAATAATCAAAGACAGCTTTATCACCAAGGCCCACCCCTTCATGAGTGACATCTCACTAAGGCTGGGAACCTGCAGCAGCTCAGCAGGTCAGAGAGTGTCCTTTACAAGTGATTCTGCTCTAACCCTCTTCCAGGCAGCTCACTGGTTTCTGCTTCATCCAGGAAGATGGTCTGGGTGCTGAATCTTTGCAGCTCAGCTTTAGATTTTATGACTTACTCTGTCAAGGAAAGTCCTAGTTAAACTAGTCAGGTTCAGTACTTCTGATTCTGTCTGCCCATGCCTGAGCCCTCATTGTGGTGTGTGTGTGTGTGTCTGTGTGTGTGTATGTGTATGTGTGTGTGTGTATTTCTCTATCTCTCTTGTGTCTCTGTGTCTCTGTGTGTGTCTCTTATTCTTTCCTCTCTCTCTCTTTCTCTCTCTTATCCAACCTGCTCCTCTTTCCCCCATTTCTGATTCTACCCAGAAGTCCACTCTCTATCAGAATGACTCCTAAAAGCAACCCTCACCAACCCCACTCCTGGCCACACCTGGCACAGACTTCCTAACCACAGAAGTGGAGAATGTAGGTACAGGAGGATAATCTAGTACTCTTACCTGCTCCAGCATTTTCCTTTGTGATATTATGGGTCTGCAGTCATTCAGTCACTGAACTGATTGGAGGTTTGGTTTTAGTAAATTAGAGTTGTTTTATTAAGAAGGAGACTGACCAGGACCAAACTAGAGAGAATTCTCGAAGTAAGGTCCCAGCTATTGTTATCTAAAGAATTATAGAGAGAAAATCCACAGTTATTACTTGGGGGATCAAATGAACTCATATCCTACCTGGATGTGGCAACCTTGATTCTGTACAGACCTCTAGCAGGGCCTTCAGCTATCCAAGCAAGCATTTCCTACAACAGCAGAGCTTAGCACTTAGGTTGTTTAATCCTGTAACTCATTACCTTGTAAGATTATTTGGGCGGGGGGGGGGGGGGGAGGGGAGTGAAAGACTTTTGACAATTAGTAATTTTTTAAGGATGGCCCAATTGCATCAGAAAATAGTCCATCTCACCAGCTGACAGAGTACATTCAAAGTAGGAGCAACTTCCTCATGGCTTTTACAAGATAAAAATAATTTTGTTTTTACAAAATGTAGCACAGTAAACTTAACACTTTAACCATAATGTTCACTGTCACCATAGAGTTTTCTATGAGGGGGAAAAGGGGAGGGATATAATCAAGTGGTAAGTTACTGTCTTTCAAAGAGGAAGTATGCCATCCCGCAGGACCTAGTTATTCGGGAGCCGAGGGGAACCCAAGCCTGAAGAGAAATGGGCGGGAAAGAAAAGTGAAGCCAAGCAAAAGGGGTGTCTTGTCAAGGCCTCTTTAATGAAAAGCAAAAGCCTGGTTTTGTACGCACCATAAGAGGAAGTAGGGAGGGGCTGAGGGGAATGCTAAAGGCACAGAAAGAGGAAAGGTCATCTGGGGCAGATGTTGACTCTGGTTCAGAAGCATCTGCAGTTTTTCTGGAATGCTGGTTCCGCCTAGACCATCCCAGGTGTTCAGCCAAGATAAGGATCAGTTGATTCTCATTATGGCCTTGTGTGAAGGAGAGGGTGGTTCAGCTGTGAACTGCAAGGTCAGTGGACTCTCAAGGTGAGAGCTGTCGAAAACCTGGTTTCCCAGAGTTTGGTCTCTCACATATCCTCCTCTTTTCTTTCTTAAAGTTGGGGGGGGGGGGTAGCTATGGAAAGAGTGTCGGTGGAGAGCCTGTTTTAGGCTATGTGGCTTGCACCCACATCCAGCACCACAGTAACTAGGCCTTTTTAGGTCTTACTAGGGCAGGGCCTCTGTCTTAGGCTATGTGAGTGGCACCCACTCCTGGCATCATGTTCCACTCCAATGACTTAATCAGGCCCTTGGTGGTCATGATGAGTATCCAGGTAGTGGGCTCACAATAATCCCGTCATGGAGTCACCCTGTAGCCAATAGGCAGTGTGCATCTGGCTCGTGGCATCACAATATTCCCGTCATTGGTGACCCCACAGCTTATGGCCCTCAGCCACTATTAGGAGCCAGAGGTCACCCTCCCTGTCATTGAGGGTTACATCCCTACAGCTTACAGAACCAAGAAGGCTCTGTGCCTGCAGCATGGGTGGAGAACTGAAGGCCAATGGTTGCTGTCTCCATGTCGGTGGAAGAGAGGTCTTTCGCTGAGCCTCAGATGTCTAGCCGATGGTAGTGGACTGCAACTGGTCTGTTTAAGGCAGAATCAATCTGTGCTTTAACGAAACTGGTTAATCTGTTAAAAGTCCAAGGGCCAAATGGCAAAAGCAACAAAAGATCCACGAGGGGCCCCAAAAGGCTGGTGAGCAAGGTGGAGAGCCAGGGAGAAGTCTCAGCATTAGCATACTCTGGCAGTCAGCATGTTCCTTCAGCATCCTGCAGAAAAAAAAACGCAAACATGCCCTCTTCTGTACACTCAGAGAGTTCCCTAGCATTAAAATTTTTAAATTTTTGTGGTATATAGAGATGTGATTCTCCCCTCTTTTATAATAAAAATATTTTTGTAAAGTTCTATGGGCCTGTTCCATAATATCTTGTCTCTGTGAATTATGAGGAATCTCAGTAATATGACTAATATCAAATTATTAATAAAACATCTCAAATAACTGACTATAATAATCAGTCATAATATTTGTCTTAATCTGATTTGGAACATTCAGTATAAAAATAACATGTAAAAACAGTTATAACTAGAAAGCTTGAAAAGCTGTCAATAGTCATATGTATATTTTTTTATTAATTTTTTGAATTGCATTTGTATAAATAATTGTAAAAGTTAAGAATTAGTAGCATTAAAAAAGAAACAATTTCAAGCAATTGTAAGCCATGATATATATATATATATATATATATATATATATATATATATATATACATATATATATATATATATTATTAATATATAAATCAAAAGTTTAACTTTTAACATTTTAAAAAGAACAGCCACAGCATCCAATTCAATTATCTGTGCTGAATCAAGGGGACACTCAAAGGAATAAGCATGTGATCTAATTATATGAGCTTTACTCCCATAATAGATGCATTTTTATAGGATGCATGTATAAATCTATAACAATATAAAAACATGTATAGAGGCAAATCTTTAACAATTTATCTTTTAGATAACAATTATTAATTTTGCCTAAAAAGGCTTGCCATGTAATAGATAAACCATCAATGTTTTGTAATAACCAATTTGATTGCTGTTTGAAACAAGGAACAAACGTTTTCTACCTTGAAAACAGAGGTTTAGGTCTTCCCAGGGTAAGCTTAAGATGAGTTTAATATAAAGCCAAATAATATATCCTAACAACCTTTAAAAATCATTTACGTAAAAATTCTAAAAGTCCATAGTTAGGAGCAAAGGCCTGTAACATTCCATGAACCTTATATACTGAAAAATTTAAGATCCTAGATTCTTGTATTGAAACAGAGACAAAACATTTTTTCTCACATACGGTAAGGCTATTAGCCATTCCTTAAGGAAAAAAACCTTCTAATGAAATTGCTTTATTGCTTCTTTAAAGTTAGAAGCAAATGCTTTTATAATTATCAGAATGTAAAGCAAAAAAAACAACCCTTTAAATCTATAATAACTTTGTATGGAGTAGACAGGCCTTTATAAGTTCTACATAGCCTTATTGACCGTTCATAGATTTGAACTGCATTTTAAACCACACCTGGATAAGTATGTCAAGAATATTCTTTTAGCCAAACACTCCCTAGGTGAGGTCTGCAAGGCAAAAACAGTTTCTCACTAGCTTCCTCACTAGCTTCCACTGAGGCAGCTCTAAGCTTTGCATTAACTCAAATGTAAATTCTTTTTTTTTTTCATCTGCCCAAGGACCCACCTTGAGTCCTTGGCAAGGACATTGTATGAGGTTCCTGAAATGTAATATCTTCTAATCTGAACCTTTTATGTAAGACCAGACCCAAACCCACCTGTCTTGCAAGGACATTTTCAGAATTGAATAACAAAAGGAACCTGTAATTTCAGGATTCCCAGAAAAATTCTACTCATAGTTTCATAGTAGTCAAAGAAGCCTGTTTGATATCAAATAAATTTCCACTGAGATCTCCTTTGTAATCTTGGAGGGTTAAATTTTGCTTCTACCATTGTAGCCAATAAACTTGTGGTAAAGTGGCAATAGGCCCATAATGGCCACAGCTGTATCACTCTCAAAATTATCTTAATTACAAAATACGTTAAGAATCGTGAGCCTTTAACCAGACTGCAAACTGAAAACTGCAGCCAATGACACACTGGCAATTTTTATTGTAACTCAATTTTTTCTTGCAATATTAGAGCACAACTACAACTTCGGAAATAAATCCCAATTTTAAACAATCTTTTAAAAAAAAATCAATGGCAAATGCATTATTTTTACAGCACAAGTTTTGTCTGCCGGTTCTTATGTTCAAGTGTATGACAGTGTAACTTATTAAAGAGACATTATTTTAAATCGTATTTCTTGTAAGTCCAATCTCCAGGCCAAGATTCACACAAAATACCATGCCAATTTAGAAGCATCTTAGAGGCCTGTATTTCCTGGGTTGCGTCATGCCACGTGTAGCTAGTTAAGACGGCTGTGACACTGAATCACCAGTTTTAAACTAACCTATCCTTAATAACACTATACCTTTTAAATCACAACCAATTAATTTATAACTCTATAGTCAAGATATGTAAAACCTTATACCATTAAGACCAATTAAAAACAAGAATAAAGCGATTACACGAATTTCATAAGTTAAACCAAAGTTTCCCCAAACCTTGAGGCTGGTGGCCTTTTAAAAGCGGCTTTTTTTCTCCAGCTGTGTTTGGCTCCTACTTAAGAATGTGAGGCACCTTAAATTAGCTTCCTCTGTGTAAATTGCAGACTGGCAGGACTGCCAGCAAATAACATTTTTTTTTTACCATTTTTTTCTTTTTAACATAAAACATAAAAACAACCAATCATTCAGCCAATCAAAACAATAGACAACATAAATTGATATATATATAGACCGGTTTTTGTGCACCAAAGACAGACAACAGAGAAGGAACTTGATGTCCCAAAGAGATCCAAATATCTTAACTAGAACTAAGGAGATCTCCAGTAGGTTTCAGAGAGGAAACAGGGCATCTCCCATTTTCCTCTCCTCCCCAGGAGAGTTTTGAAATAACTTTTAATCATTTTTTCTTTGATACCATGTCCTACATGTGAAAAAACTGCTTTTCTGAAACCTGCTTTTTCTCTTGTTTAATATTTAACAAGGGGAAGGGGGTGCCTAGGTGAACACACACACACATGTGGAGAGAGGTGGGAGGGGAGGAGAGCCCAGGAATTTCTTTGCAGTCCAGGTCTTACATTCTGCCCATGAGCGATTTTTACTTTTGATTTCTCCAGCTGCCTCAGCAGTCTCTGACTTCCAAAGAACATTTTCTCCCTCTGAGAGCACAGCTCGGGGCAGCTGGATAAATTCCTCAGGTGTCAGCCTAGTCTTTAATGACTGAGCCATCTCTCCAGCCCTAGTCAATTTCCCTGGTCAATTTTTTATTTAATTCTCGACCCACTTTTGCCATTTTTTATAGTGAATCTCTGGTCCATCTATGATAAACCAGGGGCATGTCTGATCTATAAAAATAAAGAAATTTATCAAATCCTTCTTTTTAACTCAAACTCCCCTTTCCCTGAGAGAAGCTTTCAGGTCTCTAATGAAGACCGCTTCTTTAGACAATTAATGGCCCATTTCTATTGGGATGGAGAACGTAAACTTAACGATGGAAACTTTCTTTCATGAGCAGTGAAAGCACTTCCTCCCAATGACTTTTTTGCCTCAGTGGCCTTCTCTGGGGTGGTCTCCATCTGGCAAAGGTCCATACCTCGAGCCCCACGTTGGGCGCCAATTATCCTATTCCATGGGACCTAGTTATTCGGGGAGCCGAGGGGAACCCAAGCCTGAAGAGAAATGGGCGGGAAAGAAAAGTGAAGCCAAGCAAAAGGAGTGTCTTGTCAAGGCCTCTTTAATGAAAGCAAAACGCCTGGTTTTGAACACACCATAAGAGGAAGTAGGGAGGGGCTGAGGGGAATGCTAAAGGCACAGAAAGAAGAAAGGTCATCTGGGGCAGATGTTGACTCCAGGTCGAAGCATCTGCAGCTTTTCTGGAATGCAGGTTCCGCCCAGACCATCCCAGGTGTTCAGCCAAGATAGGGATCAGTTGATTCTCATTATGGTCTTGTGTGAAGGAGAGGGTGGTTCAGCTGTGAACTGCAAGGTCAGTGGACTCTCAAGGTGAGAGCTGTTGAAAATCTGGTTTCTCAGAGTTTGGTCTCCCACAAGGAAGTTATGAATTGGAAACGCAAAATGCACCTAAAAGACAGGCATAGTGGAGAGAGTTTATAATTCCAGCACTGAGGAAAGAGGGAGGCAGATCCCTGAAGCTTGCTTGTCAACCACAATTAACTAATTGGTAAAGTCCAGGCCAGTGAGTGTGTCTGTCTCAAAATAAGGAGAATGATATCTGAGAAACAACAGCATCTACACACACATGTACACATACATACACCATACATACACAGAGAGAGACAGAGAGACAGAGATAGAAAGATAAAGAGAAACATGAAATAATGTCAAGTCAGCAGGACAACAGGCACGGGGCAGGGTTACAGCAAGTATCTGCAATCATTGAAACATGGGCTCACTGGGTCTGAAAGCAAGTACTGACCCAGCAATACATGACATCATCTGAAAAGAGGGTCTTCAGGTAGGGAATCAGAATGGTTAGTGTGGAGTGGGAGCCCTAACTCAGGACTAGGCTACCAAAGTACCCACTAGAGCACTTAGGAAGCCCTGGAGGTGGCCACTTCAGCAGAGCTCCCCCTCCCTCTCTGTGGAAGGATGTGAAACCTTTTCAGCTCACTGTGTAAACCAGACAAATAGGTCTGGGAATACAAACAAAAACCTCCCCTTACTGCAGTCCCTCCTTTCAGGGACAAGGCAGGTAGGATTCAGATCTAGGAATTGCAGAACAGAGAGCAGGACAGAGTTCTGCAAGGAAATCTGATAACATCTGACTTCACTTCACAACTGTTCTTCTCTCCAGAGTACCAAGACACCAACTCCGCATCCATCTGTTTCCTGAACCTCCCAGCTTACAGGATTCCATGGAGAGCTACCAGTGACCTTGCTCCCAGAGAAGAGGTGACATCACAGGAGGGCCACTGGCATCACTTCTCAGGAGAAGGTATGTGAAGGGTTCTAAGTGTCACTTGGTATCAAAGGTGGTCTCTGGGTATCAGGGCAGAGGATCTTTGATTATGGATTATTTTACTCAAGGGTTGTTCACAGAAAGGACTGTCTCTGTCTTCTATACCACAGAGCACTCCCAATCAGCAAGATGGCAACAAACTTCTCTATCATCCTCACATCCTGGGTCTGTTGCTCTTCTGATGCCAGCTTGAGTTTGTAGAAAGAGGGCAGTTTGTGTGACCAGATTCCTCAGAGTCAATGTGGGAAGGTGTTTGGGTGGAGGCTTTTGTTGTGTTTTATTTCTTTTTTGTTGTTGTTGGTTTTGGTTTTGGGTGAGAGTGATAGATCACACTGTGAGCTTATGGCTAGTAGAGAATGTATAAATCAGGCTGGCCTCAAACTCAAGAAGATCCATCTGCCTCTGCCTCTGCCTCTCTGCCTCCTAGGGCTGAGATTACAGGCATGTACCACCACACTCAGCTATACTGGAACTATTTGACTTACCCCAGGAGGATAAAATCCTATACAGAGCACCCACTATTTCCTCTTCTAGAAGGGAACTGTGAGAAGCCATTATCAACACAACCAGCACTAACAATACCTTGACTGTTTTGGGGGGTGGAGGTAGATCCAGGAGCCTCATAATCAGCAGATCATGGGGAAGTAGCCCACTCTAGGGGCTAGGATTCCCACTAAATAGTCTTTGGCTTCTGGGAGCAGTTTCATCTACCCACTCAGGATATCTCTGTTCAAACTTTGTTTATTTATGAACTTAAGAAAGGAGCATATTTCTTTATAGTTTGTTCATACATACCGGGTTTTGGTTGGCTTCAGCACAGCCAGTCTTGTGCTGCAGCTCTCTGGTTGTCCTCTTTGTTCAATCGTCTTGGTTCCCATTATTCCCCTGTCCTCTTGTATATCCCATGTATGCTACTATCTATCTCTCCCATAGCTATTTTTTACCCCTCTTATTGGCCCCCTTCTGGTTTCCTGGCCTCTGCAAATACTTCCTTCAACATAAATGTACATTCCTAAAAGTGAGAAACTGAAATCTACATATGAGAGTGAGCATCAAGTTTGCCTTTCCAGCATTGCGTAAACTCACTTAACATTTAGTAGTTCTGCTAGTCTGTGTAAAAATTATACACTTTCATTTATATTATACATGAATCCAGTTCCATTGTGTCTCTGTGGCACATTTTCATTATCTACTTATCATCTAGGCTGACGGCATTTCCAGCTATTGTCACTAGAGCAGTCATGAACACGATGTCCCAGTATCTGTGCTAGGATACAGAGTCCTTTTGGGGAACACCCAGGTTTGCTGTCACTGATTCCATAATGGCTGAGCTTGCTTACAACCCCACAGCAGCAAATGACAACTACCCTTCCCTACATCCACACCAGCATAGGTTGTCATTTTCTCTCTTGCTGAAAACCTCTGACAAATGTGAGGTGAGAGCCCAAAGTAGCTACAATTCTCATGTTTTAATGGCTGAGGATACTGAACATGTTAAAAATATATATATATATTGGTCACTTGTATTTCTTCTTTGGAGAACTCTGTTCAGTTATATGCACCATGTTTTGTGAGCCACCATGTGGTTGCTGGGATTTGAACTCTGGACTTTCAGAAGAGCAGTCACTGCTCTTAACCACTGAGCCATCTCTCCAGCCCCTGCCCCATGTTTTGATTGGACTGTTTACTTTTTTACTGATCAGAGTTTTTGTTTAAAGTTCTTTACATATTTTGAATATTAATCTTCTGTTGATGAATTACTGACAAGGATCTCATATGGCAAGTTGTCTCTTTCCTTGTCTATACAGAAACTTTTAATTTCTATGAGCTCCTGCTTGTAATCATGGCCTTATTTCCTGAGCAGTATTATCAAGATAGATTCCCTGTTTCTCCTTTAGCATGTTTGACATTGGGATACATGAAGACAAACAAGATTTTTTATGTTAATTTTGACTTCTGTCACTTTGCTGAAAATGATTCTAAGAGTTCTCTCAGGAAGACTTTAGGTTGCATTATGGATAGACCTTTATATTATCTTTGACTCTTTTCTGTTTATATATATTTTCCCCTTGGGTCTTATTATCCTAGCTAAGACTTCTAGGACTGAACTGAATAAAGAGAGGAAAATAAATGGAAAACCTTGTCTTCCTTCAGTGCTTAGTGAATTTGTTTGGAGGTTTCTCTCATTTGGCACAACGTTGGCTGTATGTTTGCCATACACAGCCTTTATTATGTTGAGGTATGTTCTCTCCTTTCTCAATTTCTTCAGGACCTTATAGTGAAGAGCATGTTTGAGTTTTGTCAGATCATGTGCTCTTAGGAGAATGCCCCCAGTCTGAGCTTAAATCCTCCTACTGGGGGGCCTCTTACACACCTTGTTACCAAAATCTACCTGATTCTTCTCTGGCCAACATGAACTTAGAAACCAAGTCTTGCTGAACATCTAATATATTTCTATTTTCCTATAAAAGTACCATAATATATCATCAAGCCATAATGGGCCTTGGACCTGCACTATATATGAGTCAAATATTCCTATTTGGGATGTCCATAACACAGATACAGCTCCATGTTACAGGAATCAAGTGGAGCAGACAGGAGACCTGTCATCTACAGATGATGTTCTGAGGACTGTCTCTATAATGCAACTATTAAGATCCATGAATTCTGGCCATCCATCTTACCTTTCTCTCAATTAGGATGATATAGTTAGAATATTCTCATTTCTGCATAGTTTAGGTCAAGGTTCTTCACAGGAGCAGAACTGTTAGCAAGAATCTACATGCATTAAAAGAGATTTAATAGAGTGGCTATCCACCTGTGATATGGCCAGTCTAAGAGTAGATGTCTCCTGAAGGAAAGGCAAAGAACTGAGGCCATGAGGCTGACTGTCACAGCCAGCCTTCAGTGTATACTGGAAACCCTAAGAAGTGGGCTCTGATACCAGTGAAGGAATGCCTCAGCAGCAGAACAGATAAACTTTCCAGGACAAATGAGAACAAGCAGGCAAAGAGGAAAAGTCTCCCTCTTCCATGTCCTTTTACATGGGCTGTCACCAGAAGATAAAACCAAGATTTAGAGTAGATCTTTCAACCTCAGTGATCCAATGTAGAAAAAATGTCTCACGGGTGTGCCCAGATACTTGGGTTTCACTGCACTCCAGATGGTGTCAAGTTGACCAACAAGATGAGATATCACTTGGGGTTTATTAAAAGACAAATCTATATACTTACTTATGTTGGGGACCAGGAGTTGCCCCACAAACCACATGGTACACCACTGTCAGTCAGTCAGGGATAGTTTATGGATAATTTGCTCCAGGGCTGATCAGTCAGTGCCACACACTGCACTAGAGAGCCCACTAACTCCAAACCAGATTCATACAGAGTTTGAAACCTGAAATCCACAAATCTCTGTATCAAGTTATGCCACCAATCAGTATTTAGGGATAGGAGACTTCCTAAAGAACATATATTTGTGGCATGCTTCTCCGCATCAGTTGGGTTATTCAACAGTGGCAGGGTGACTTGACTTGCCAAGTATTCATGTTCCAACTTGCCCTCCAGGGTGTCAGTTACCCACACACATGGCAGAAAATAGAATGTAAATTCCCAGGGATGTCTTGGGTCCAAGATTACTGTGGCTAACTACATAAAGCAGGTCTAATTGACCTCTGTTGTGACTGGTTTCCAAGAACAATAAAGAATAGAACATAACAGACTTTGGGTCAACAGTTAACTCAGGCATGACAAAGTTCATAGTAACTGCACATGAGACAGTTTCCTTGTGACAATCTTAACAGCATATGAGAAAGTTTGCTCATAATAGCATAAAATGAATGGCTACATAGGCAATAGCTTCCGAGGCCATAACAACTCAGTTTTTCTAATACTTAGTCTTCCAATAGCCATACTATAAGGAAAGATGACACCAAAAGGTTTTTGAGGATGTGTGTGTTTGTGTGTGTGTGTGTGTGTGTGTGTCCAAGACAAGGTTCTCTGTAGAACAGCCCTGGATGTTCTTGAACTCACTTTGTAGACCAGGGTGACCTTGAAGTCATCAGCATAGCTTTGCCTTTATAGGCCATGCTCTTGGGGCACACACACACACACAGTTTTGTAAGCTTAGCTTTAGCCTGTGAGTGACAGCATGTGCTATTTGTGTTTCCAAAGCCCAGATTTTTTCTCTGAACAATGACTTCCAGTTACACTATTTTTTTCTGCAGATGTCATGGTTTCATTTTTCTTCACAATTGCATAGAACCTTCTTTTGTGTATGTTCCATAATTTCTTTGTCCATTTGTCTATATTTATTGATTTCATAGCAATCATCAACATAGCAACTATAACCATGGATGTGCTTGCATCTGTGTGGTCTGTTGAACAACAGTGCTTCAGGTTGAATTGAATAGTGTACCTGGGACAGTGATAAATATCTAAAGAAACTGCATCAACTTTTAACAGTGAATAAGGTTCCTCTTTTCTACATTTGCTGTTAGTAATGGTTTCGTGGTGGTACCATTCTGATTTAACTGCCTTTTCTCTGATAATTCAGGATATTGAGTACATTTTTAAGTATGTATTATTCATTTCATTTAGTCACTTGACTGTCTCTACTGCTCATTAGGCCACTAATTGATCAAAGGATTTGGTTTTTACTGTTTCAGCAATATTTACATTGTCAAAATACTCCACACCTCCCCCAGTTCTCTCATCATTTCTGTTGTCTCCTCTGTATAGCACTAAGCATTGGAGGTGGTAATTTAGATATCACATTTATAGATGAAGATTCAAAAGTAATTTATACTCAATTCTTTGACCATTATGAGTGAATCTAAAGTTACTCTTACTCACTATACAGAGCAGCTTCTAAGGACAAAGTTGACAGTGTAGCAGTTCTTAGATATAGACATACATAAATACGTAGATAAGAAATTGGTGGGCATATTAAGCCCATTTCACTAAATAAGACTACCTCCCACGCAGAGACTGCCCTACATGGGGACTCATCCTATAAAGTCACCAAACCCCAACACTTTTATGGATGACAAGAAGTGAATACCAAAAGGAGCATTCCATGGTTGTCTCTGGAGGGGCCCTGCCAGAACCTTACAAATATAGAGGCAGATGCTAACAACCAACTATTGGACTGGGCATGGGGTCCCCAATGGAGGAGCAGGAGGATGGTCCAGAGGAGCTGAAGGGGTTTACAGTCCCATGGGAAGAACAATGATTTCGGCCACCCAGATACCCCAAGACTCCGAGAAATAAACCATCAATCAAGGGGCACCCATGGCTCCAGCCAAAAATGTGGCAGAGGAAGGCCTTGTTGGGCATCAGTGGGAGGAATGGTCCTTGGTCAGATAAAGGCTCAACAGAGACCCCAATAAAGAAAAACTGAGGTGGGGACGTGAGAGTATGTTGGGTGGAGGGGCATATATGTGGAGGCAAGGGAGAAGGAGGAGGGGGAGGGGTTGGGGGTCTTAGGGGAGGGGGAATATTAGGTAAGGTTTTACCATTGGCAATGTAAATGAAGACGATGCTCAATTAAAAAAATCATTTGTCATTTGCAAAATAATAATAATACCTCAACAACATGGTCTTGATTAAAAAAGCAATGGATTTTCAGCACCAAAGAATAAAAGGACTTTCTTAGATATCAAAGTCACAGGAAAGCCAAGAAAGATAGATCAAGAGTGTCCCACATCCTTCTGACCATAAATTGAACTCTATAATTGAATTTGCTACCATTCATGTCAATTAGTAAAGTAAAACTTAAAACCTAAAAATCAGTGTGAACGTCATAAGATAATCTTATCTGGAAAGATCGGAAAAACTATGAACTTGGGTTATTTCTTTTCCAGACAAAAAACTGGGCATCTTAAACCAGGCTAAGCTCAAACTTGTGATTCATTGCACCACCTCCTTAATGCTGCTGTTACTGCCTTGAATTTGATCTTGAAGAACTAAAAACACTGTAAAGAAGAAAATACTCAAGGCTTAAAAAGTTTGAGTCAGCATCCAATGAAATGACCATGTGGTTTTTTTCTTTGAGTTTGTTTATGTAGTGGATTGCATTGATGGATTTCCTTATATTGAACTAACCCTGCATCCCTGGAATAAAGCCTACTTGATCATGGTGGATGATCATTTTTATGTGTTCTTGGATTTGGTTGGCAAGAATTTTTGCATCTATGTTCATAAGGGAAATTGGTCTGAAGTTCTCTTTCTTTGTTGGATCTTTGTGTGGTTTTGGTATCAGCATAATTGTGGCTTCGTAGAAGGACTTGGGTAGTGTTCCTTCTGTTTCTATTTTGTGGAATAGTTTGAAGAGTATTTGTGTTAGGTCTTCTTTAAAGGTCTGATAGAATTCTGCACTGAAACCATCTGGTTCTGTGCTTTTTTTGGTTGGAAGACTTTCTATGACCCCTTCTATTTCTTTAGGGGTTATGGGACTGTTTAGATGATCTATTTGGTCCTGATTTAATTTTGGTATTTGGTATCTGTGTAGGAAATTGTCCATTTCCTCCAGATTCTCCAGTTGTGTTGAGTATAGGCTTTTGTAGTAGGATCTGATGATTTTTTGAATTTCCTCAGTTTTTGTTGCTATATCCCCCTTTTCACTTCTAATTTTGTTCATTTGTATACTTTCTCTGTGCCCTTTGGTCAGTCTGGCTAAGGGTTTATCTATCTTGTTCATTTTTCTCAAAGAACCAGCTCTTGGATTCGTTGATTCTTTGTATGGTTCTCTTTGTTTCCACTTGATTGATTTCAGCCCTGAGTTTGATGATTTCCTGTCTCCTTCTCCTCCTGGGTGAATTAGCTTGTTTTTGTTCCAGAACTTTCATGTATGCCATTAAGCTACTAGTGTATGCTCTCTCCCATTTCTTTTTGGAGGCACTCAGGGCTATGAGATTTCCTCTTAGCACTGCTTTCAACGTGTCCCAAAGATTTGGGTATCTTGTGCCTTCATTTTCATTAAATTCTAAAAAGTCTCTGATTTCTTTCTTTATTTTTTCTTTGGCCAAGATGTCATTAAGTAGAGTATTGTTCAGCCTCCATGTGTATGTGGGCTTTCTGCTGTTTTTGTTGCTATTGAAGACCACTCTTACTCCATAGTGATCTGAGAGGAGGCATGGGATTAGTTCATTCTTCTTATATTTGTTTAGGTCTGTCTTGTGACCAATTATATGGTTGATTTTGGAGAAGGTACCATGAGGTGCTGAGAAAAAGGTATATTCTTTTGCTTTAGGGTGAAATGTTCTATAAATATCAGTCAAATCCAATTGGTCCAAAGCGTCAATTAGTTTTACTGTGTCCCTGTTTAGTTTCTGTTCTCCTGATCGGTCCATTGAGGAGAGTGGAGTGTTGAAGTCACCCACAATTATTGTGTTAGGTACAATGTGTGCTTTGAGCTTTAGTAAAGTTTCTTTTACAAATGAGGGTGCCCTTGCATTTGGCACATAAATGTTCAGGATTGAAAGTTCTTCTTGGTGGATTTTTCCTTTGACCAGCAAGAAGTGTCCTTCTGTGTCTCTTTTGATGACTTTAGGTTGAAAGTCAATTTTATCTGATATTAGAATGGCTACTCCGGCTTGTTTCCTGAGGCCATTGGCTTGTAAAATTGTCTTCTAGCCTTTTACTCTAAGGTAGTTTTTGTCTTTGACACTGAGGTGTGTTTCCTGTATGCAGCAAAATGTAGGGTCCTGTTTCCTTATCCAGTCTGTTAGTCTATGTCTTTTTATTGGGGAATTGAGTACATTGATGTTAAGAGATATTAAGGAATAGTGATTATTACTTCCTGCCATTTTTGATGTGGAGAAAGAGGAACACTCCTCCACTGCTGGTGGGGTTGCAAATTGGTACAACCCCTCTGGAAATCAGTCTGGCAGTTCCTCAGAAAACTGGGCATGTCACTTCTGGAAGATCCTGCTATACCACTCCTGGGCATATACCCAGAGGATTCCCCAGCATGTAATAAGGATACATGCTCCACTATGTTCATAGCAGCCCTATTTATAATAGCCAGAAGCTGGAAATAACCCAGGTATCCCTCAACTGAAGAATGGATACAAAAAATGTGGTATATATACACAGTGGAGTACTATTCAGCCATTAGAAACAATGAATTCATGAAATTCTTAGGCAAATGGATGGAGCCGGAGAACATCACACTAAGTAAGGTAACATCACACTAAGTAAGGTAACCCAGTCTCAAAAGATCAACCATGGTATGCACTCACTAATAAGTGGATATTAGCCTAGAAAATTGGAATACCCAAAACATAATTAACACATCAAATGAGGTACTAGAAGAACGGAGGAGTGGCCCCTGGTTCTGGAAAGACTCAGTGTAGCAGTATAGGGCAAAACCAGAACAGGGAAGTGGGAAGGGGTGGAAGAGAGAACAGGGGGAGGGAAGGGGGCTTATATGACTTTCAGGGAGTGGGGGCGGGAGGCAGAAAAGGGGATATCATTTGAAATGTAAATAAAAAATATATCAAATAAAAAAAAGTTTGAGTTAAACCAAAATTAAAAGCTAAACCCAGGAATGAGTGCTGTTCAGACCTACACATTTTTTATTAAAAGAAAGAAAGTCCCTATTTATAATGTGGGGCACATTCTTGGCACTGCTCCCCCAATGGTTGTTATCACTGAACTAATTTGTTGACCTTCCTGGTTCTTTCCTCCCTTTAGTACCAGCAACATTTCCCAGGCATGGGTCAGACTTCCTCTTCTATACCCTTTTCAGAAGAGGATTATGATTTGTCCTCCTGCTTTGGCACAAATCTTCAAAATTTCAAGATGAAAACCAAAATCCTGTCTCAGGAAGTAATCACCCTCATTGAATCATCCCTAGCGAATGGAAACCTTCGGGAAACAGTTTCTGCAATCAGCAGTGCTCTGGGTGACATTGAGAAAGCCCCACTGAACACTGCAGTGATTGGGGAGACTGGGGCTGGAAAGTCCAGTCTCATCAATGCTCTACGGGGAGTGGGGGCTGACGAAGGAGGTGCAGCTGCTACTGGCGTGGTAGAAACAACCACTGAGAGAACAGCATACCCATATGCAAAGTTTCCCAGTGTGACACTATGGGACCTGCCTGGCATTGGGTGTGCTGACTTCAGATCACATGATTATCTGAAGAAAATCAAATTTGAGGAGTATGACTTCTTCATTGCTGTCTCTAGTGTACGCTTTAGCAAAAATGATGCAGAACTTGCCAAAGCCATTGTTCAAACAAATAGGATGTTCTATTTTGTTCAAACCAAAATAGACAGTGTTCTATGGAATGAAAAATTGGTAGATCATAGGCGCTTCAATAAAGAGTACACTTTACAGAAGATTAAAAATACCACTTCAAGTATACTCAAGGAAGTTACCCACCAGGAGCCTCCAGTCTTCTTGGTCTCTACCTTTGATGTCTCTGACTTTGACTTCCCAGAGCTGGAATCCACCCTTCTGAGTGAGCTCCCAGCATACAAACGCCACATGTTCATGCTCACTCTGTCAGTTGTTACAGATTCCACTATAGACCAGAAGAGGGATATGCTGAAACAAAAGATCTGGAAAGAATCCATAATTCCAAGAGCATGGGCTACCATAACATCCAGAAGATTGACTCAAAATGACATGGAGATGTTGGAACAGACTTTGAATGACTATAGATCTTCCTTTGGCCTAGATGAGGCATCACTGGGAAACATCGCTGAGGATTTGAACGTGACACTGGAGGAACTCAAGAAAGGCATTAAGTTTCCACATTTGCTCTCAGATGACCAAGATACATCCTTAACAGATAAACTATTGAAGTACATTAGAAATCCTTACTTTTCAGATGTTTGCCACTTCCAGAATCATTTCATTGACACACTTGCAAGCGATGTTAAAATTATCCTCAGTAAAGAAGAGCTTTTGACAGAGAAGGTGAGCTCATTCAACTCTAAGGTCTCTCTATATGGGGAAAAGTCCATCACTGTTTCCACACTTGTTCCAGGAAGCACCTATCTATTTCACTTCACTGACATGTTTCAAAATGACTCTGATGAATTATGTCATATCCATTTTCTGCACCTGTTGACATCCTGGGGTCTCTCTGGTTGAAACTATTACATGATGTGCTCCTAAGGCTTTTCATTGTAAATCATCTCATTTGTGGTATTTATTTGCTTTGTATTTAAGAAGTATTTCAGTCAGATGGAATGCTACTTGTCAGTTTGATTATGATTCCTACACGTTGTGGAACCCATGTAGGAAAATTTTATGAAGCTTTTCATACCCATTTTCCTTTAAGAGTTTCAAGGTTTCCATCCTATAGTAAGCTCTTTGGCCCACTTAGGTTTTTGTATGAGGTAAAGGGTGAGGGACAAGGTTTAGTCTTGCTTCATGTCCATTTTGCCCAGTTCCTTTCTTTAAACCATGTGCACTTTGTGCATGTATTTGGAAGCCTTGCTGAGATATTGACTGATGGTACATGCATTCTGTTGGCCGCACAGTTACAGATATATTTCTGGGTCTGCCCTTCTTGTCTGTTGGTCTATGTTCTTGTCTCATGCCAATATTGGGCTGTTTTTGTCACTATGGCTCTGTGCTATTCCTTGAAATCAGGTATTACAGTGATTCCTAGCCCCATTGGATTTGATCAGTCTTGTTTTGGCTCTTTGTAGTTCTTCCATGTTCCCATGTTAGTTTTCTACTTTCACAGTCCAGTTGTACTCTAAATGGCATTGATATTTTAGTTTAGATTGCAATGAGTCTGTAGATCACTTTGTGAAATATGAGAGCTTTGACAATAGGAATGTTTACAAACTATAAACACAGGAATCTTATCATCTTTTGTTGCCTTCTTTGAAATTTCTTTCATCTGGTTTGGAGCATCTCAAATCCTTGGTTACTTATTGAAACTTGATTGTTTCCTTCCTTACTTGTTTTCTAACTTCCTTCCTATCTTCTTACTCTGCCTTCTTATCTGGCATGTGCTTGTGTCTACCGTAAATGAACTTTTTTTCTTTTTTTATTAAGCTGATAAAATTTATTTTAAAATATTCAACACAGTATTGACATTTTTAAGTAATCAAAATAATTTATAATTAATTATAAAGTAAGTAAATATTTACTTATAATTATAATTATAAGTAAATTAATTATAAAGTAACTGAAGGTTAAAGTAATATGCACTCAGCCAGTTTTTAAAATCTATTTGGAACATTAAACATGATAGAAATAGAAAAAAAACTCTTATGAAGTCCTCTATGAAAGCAAATTGTCATAGATTCCTGATTGGACAGAAACTATTCCCTCTCTAAGAGAGAATAAACAATATAACTGTGGCTTCATAGAATGAACTGGGTAATGTTCCTTCTGTTTATTTTGTGGAATAGTTTGAAGAGTATTGGTATTAGGTCTTCTTTGAAGGACTGATAGAACTCTGCACTAAAACCATCTGGCCCTTGGGTTTTTTTGGTTAGGAGACTTTCAATGACTGCTGCTATTTCTTTAGGGGTTATGGGACTGTTAGTTGATTTATCTGATCCTGATTTAACTTTGGCACCTGGTTTCTGTCTAGAAAATTGTCCATTTCATCCAAATTTTCCACTTTTGTTAAATATAGGCTTTTATAGAAGGATCTGATGATTTTTTTAATTTCCTCAGTTTCTGTTGCTATATCTCCCTTTTCATTTCTGATATTGTTCATTTGGATACTGTTTCTGTGACCTCTGGTTAGTCTGGCTAAGGGTTTGTCTGTCTTTCTCATTTTTACAAAGAATCAGCTCCTGTTTTTGTTTTTTTGTTTTTTTTTATTCTTTGTATAGCAATTTTTGTTTCTACTTGGTTGATTTCAGCCCTGAGTTTGAATATTTCCTGCTCTCTACTCCTCTTGGGTATGTTTACTCCTTTTTGTTCTCGAGTGTTCAGGTGTGCTGTTAAGTGGCTGGTGTATGCTCTCTCCAGTAACTTTTTAGAGGCCCTCAGTTCTTTTGTTCCCCAAAACACGTTCATTTCTGCATTCATATCATCTCTACAATATAACTCTTGTATCTATACAAAATTTAAGTTCCATGAATGAGAAAATGAATTTGTCTTTCTAAGACTGACTTTTTTGTCTTAATAGGACTACCTACAATTACATCCAATTTCCTACAAGGGACATAATTTCAATATTCTTTATGTTGAAAAAGAAATCGATTCAAATACACATAAATAGTTATGGATCCAACCCTCTGGTGGAAATGTCAAGAATCTTTTCCACTCCCCACTTCATGCCACGTATCCCTTTATTCACATACTAAACAAGAGAAACTAGAATGGCTGTGCTGGAGGACTAGAGGTCATGAGGCCTAAGAAGCAATGCCCGAAGTACTCAAAGGAGCCAGAGCGCCTTTCCATGAGATATCTTGCTTGAGGTTTTTGGTATCTTGATCCATGCACTTAAGGATTTTAAGACCTAACAGTATTAACTGTAATAGGCATAAACAGAATCCAAAGAGAACTTAAAATAAGAAGTAAACACTGCTTTAGAACACTGCATGGAAGAAATTGATCATGAATGGAACAAAAAGGAAGAGGGAAACAACAGTAGAAGGTAAGGGTTAAATGAGGGCACATGAAATTCAGAGCAGAGATGGAGCCAACAGTCAAGAGCAGAAAGAAAGGTGTTCTGCTAATAATGGTATCTGCAGCTGAGGTCCCTCTTTACCATAGGAACAAACTCCTAGGCCTTTTCCTGCTATACTGATAATCACAGTGTCTCTCTTTTCTTCTCTATTCAGCATCCTCCATGGCACACAGCTACATGCAAGTCTTCCGCTAGCACACCCTCTCCTTTAACTGATCAACATTTGGCATTCAGCTTTGAAAATTTTTTTAAGAATTTCAAGAAGGAAAGTACAATCCTCTCTAAGGAAACCATCACCTTGATTGAATCACATCTGGAGAATAAGAACCTTCATGGGGCACTGTCTATAATTACTCATGCTCTGAGAAACATTGACAAAGCCCCACTGAACATCGCTGTGACTGGAGAAACACGGACAGGGAAATCCAGCTTTATCAATGCCCTGAGGGGAGTGAGGGATGAAGAAGAAGGTGCAGCCAGCACTGGGGTGGTAGAGACAACCATGAAGAGAACTCCATATCCACACCCAAAGCTTCCCAATGTGACAATATGGGACCTGCCTGGCATTGGGACCACTAACTTTCCACCACACAACTACCTAATGGAAATGAAGTTTGATGAGTATGACTTCTTCATTATCATCTCTGCCACGCGCTTCAAAGAAATTGATGCACATTTGGCCAAAGCCATTGCAAAGATGAACACAAACTTCTACTTTGTCCGAACCAAAATAGATCAAGATGTCAGTAATCAGCAGAGGAGTAAGCCTAAGTCTTTCAATAGAGACAATGTCTTAAAGAAAATTAGAGAAGACTGTTCAGGGCATCTTCACAAGGCTCTCTCCAGTCAGCCTCCAATCTTCTTAGTCTCTAACTTTGATGTGTCTGACTTTGACTTCCCAAAGCTGGAGACCACCCTACTCAGTGAACTCCCAGCCCACAAGCGCCACATCTTCATGATGTCCTTCACAGTGTTACTGAGACTACCATTGACCGGAAGAGGGATTTCCTCAGACAGAAGATCTGGCTGGAGGCCCTGAAGGCTGGAGTTTGGGCCACCATTCCACTTGGGGGACTCATCAGAGATGAAATAAAAAACTTGGAGGAGACCCTGAATCTCTACAGGTCTTACTTTGGGCTGGATGAAGCCTCACTGGAAAATATTGCTGAGGATTTCAATGTGTCTGTGAATGAAATCAAAGCACACCTTAGATCTCTCCATTTGTTAACAAAGAACAAAGGCACGTCCTTCAAAGAAAAACTGTTGAAGTATATTGAAGATATTTCCTGTGTAACTGGGGGACCACTTGCCTCAGGCCTTTACTTTAGAAAGACTTACTATTGGAAAAGTCTCTTCATTGATACTGTGGCTAGTGATGCCAAGTCTCTCCTTAATAGGGAAGAGTTTTTAACCAGAGAAGCCAGGATCGTGCATGTCTGACCTCCCTGACACTGGGGAACATTAATGGATCTGTGAGATACCAACCTTTGGACTGGCTTCAGGCACTGACTTAAAGCCTACTTTTTCTGGCAGCAAACATTTTCTGGGATAGACCAGAGGATTCATGTCTTTCAGAGATAAAATATCACTATAGCTTGTGGAAAAAAGAGTAATCTACAGTATAAGAACTCTCTTCCGTTAAAGTATCAATATGAGTACATATGGTTGTAGACCTATGGCTTACAATACCTTTGTCTAATTAAACTGGGATCCTTTGTTCCATGGGGATTCCCCAAGCTGCACCACACTCTCCTAAGATAAAGAAGTTAGTACACTGTGTGACCATTTGTGCTTTTCTGTATCTGCCTCAGTTCCAGAATAATGACACGGAGGTTCCTTTATTTATGCATTAATGCTTATCCCTTAGCTAAGCATGTTCTCTAACTAACTTACAACTAAATTAACTTGTTTATACTATTCTGTTTGAGGTGAGGCTGGTTGCCTATTCTCAGTTTCATGCATTTAATTTTCTCCACAACTTGGTAGTAAATCTCTTCAGCCTGACTCTTTCCCAGAGTTGTCTCTGTCTCTCTCTCTGACTGTCTCTGTCTGTCTGTCTGTCTGTCTGTCTTGGATATGTATGTGTGTGTGAAGAGCTTGTTGCTACACTCCTATCTTGAATTTCTTTTGGGGTTTAGGAAGTAGAAGTGAATGCTTTCCAGCACACATCAGCACATGAGGTGGTATCTCCATAGACACAGTAGCCACACAGCAGATGGGATGATGACCATCAGTAAACACACCTGGAGATCTGTGCAGACACAGGCATTTTATTCCATATTCTTTTTTTGTATTCGATATAATTTATTTACATTTCAAATGATTTCCCGTTTTCTAGCCCCCCACTACCCGAAAGTCCCGTAAGCCCCCTTCTCTTCCCCTGTCCTCCCACCCACCCCTTCCCACTTCCCCGTTCTGGTTTTGCCGTTATTCCATATTCTTAACCAGTCAACCCCATGAGTTTAAAATTTGGGTTGTAAGCAACACAGGCTCTAATTAAATTGCCATTTCTTGTGGTATAGTAAAGGCTCAACAACATCTTAAAATCGCATCTCCTGCTGGACATCAGGTGCCTAACATAAGAGCCTCTAGTCTCTCCCTCAACTCCCTTCTCCTTTCTCTTCCTCTTTCCTCTCTTCCTATCCCTCAAGCTTTTCCTCTTCTTCCTCCTCATTCTTCTCCCCTCTTCTGTCTTTACTTCTCTCCCTGCTTCTGTCTTTCATTTGCCCACTCGTTTGTGAGTCTTGGCAAGCACAGTGTCTACAAAGCAGTCCCACAGCCTGGAAATCTTTGGAAGAATTGGTATTAAAGCTTCTGTCCAAACAGCAAGAATTCTCTCTTCTCTAAGGAATGGCAGGGGGTTTGTTTTGTTTTATTTTTGTTTGTTTTTTATCTCTAAGGACTTCAATTGCTTAAACAGGGACATTTATACTAGAAGAGGTCATCTAACATATTCAAAGCCTCCTGCTGTAGAGGAGTCTCTTGTGCAATGCATGGAACCATCACCTGTCAATAAAGTGCTGTTGGTTTATTAGCAACAGTCAGGAAGTAATAAATGAGAGCTCCAGTAAAAGAATGGAATTCTGGGAGATAGACAGAGTGGGAGCTTTTTGTCACAACGCTGAGGAAGAGAAATGCATGAATCTGGGGATAGGTAACTAGCCACATGGCAGGACTCAGAACAGAATAAGTGGGAAAATTGAGTTATGAACTAGTTGAGAAACAATTTTAAGCTTTTGGCCTAGGCATTTATTCATATGTAGTAAGTCTCAGTTGTTATTTCTGAAAATAAAGAGGCCAGGCAGGAAAGCTTACATTGTCATTTGGTCCACTGAATATCTGACAGGAACTTCCTTGATTAGCCACTCCCCACAACCCACCATGGTGCAACAAGGACAACTGCAGGGAATAAGGGAAGAACTCCAAAGAGGCAGTTGGAAGGTTGCTCTTTTAAGAAGCCCTGGCTGTGTAGAAAAACCAGCTCTTCATCTGTAGCCTTAGTGCATAAAGCTGGACTCAGTTTCTTAGTCAAGCAAGAGGCTACCTCCCTGAGAGAGGGAGCAAGGGAGGCTGTGAGCTGAGCCAGCTGGGGGAACTGCTCTCTCAGGACAGAAGCCTCCCTGAGAGGGCTAATGTTAGCCAAATACCTTGTGGCCTGATGACCAAACATCTGTGGGCCCAACAACTTCCCTGAGTTGGGGAATGGTCTAGATGCAGTAAGGCAGCTCCCAGTGACATGTAGAATGAAACACCTCCTCTCTGAGAAAGAAAACACAGGGGCCAGGCTATTCACAGTGCAGGAAACAGAAGCCAGACACCGATGGAGAGCAAAATTTGTAATAAGCTAAAAAATTATTCAAGTTTCCCCTAACAGGTGGAGCAGGGGATGTCTAGGCCTCTATTCTCTGCCATTGCATCCCAACCTTCCTCTATCTGGACTGCCTGGTTGGGCTTCAGCAGGAGAGAATGTGCATAATCCTGCTGGTCCAGGGTGGGTGGAACCCAAAGAGGGCTCTCCTTCTCTGAGGAGAAGGGGAGGGGCCATTGGGAGGAGGAATTTGTAGGGGTGGGATGAAAAAGAGAAGAGAGAGGGGGCTATGATAAGGGTGTAAATTGAATAAAAAATAAAATGCATCAAATGATTGAAGTTATACTTTAGGACTAAGGAAGGGAAAAGACTAACTATAAAACATCATAGATAAATATAAATAGTTTGAGTTGCATAAAATGAAGTCCTTAAAGGGAGAATTAAATAAATTAAAAGAAATAAGTCTCATACAGATGGAAAAAAATTAGAGAAAATTAAATACAGAAAGAGATATTAACATTAGAAAAGGTTAAGAGCAGTATGAAAATCAATTCCCCAGAGAAAAGACTCTAGAGAAAATTAAATACAAAAATTAAGTTTAGAAATCATTCAGAAAGGGTTGGAGTGATGGCTCAGCAGTTAAGAACACTGACTGCTCTTCAGAAGGTCCAGTGTTCAAATTCCAGCAACCACACAGTGGCTCACAACCATCCATAAAGAGATCTGACGCCCTCTTCTGGAGTGTCTGAAGACAGCTACAGTGTACTTACATATAATAATATGTACTTAGCAGGCTGGAGAAATCAGTGCCAGAGCAAGCGGGGCCAGAGCAGAAGTCCTGAGTTCAACTCCCAGAAACCACATGATAGCTTACAACCATCTGTACAGCTACAGTTTACACATATACATAAAAATAAATAAATAAATTTTTAAACAAATAAATAAAACCTTTAAAAACAAAGAAATCATTCAGAGAAAAATAAATAAACACCTAGAAGAAAAAGTCTCCCAAAAAAGAAAAATAGTTGTAGAGAAAAGTGAGAGAAAACACAAGATGGAGTCTCAAAAAAAAAAAAAAGAAAGAAAAAGAAAAATACAAGAGAATCTCTTTTAAAAGGAGATAGGAAAATATAAGTTGAAGTCTCCAGAGAAAGGAGAGAAAAAGAAAATTTCTCTGACGGAAGGAGAAAGAAAGAAAAATGTGGTCAAGTCTCCAAAAGAAAGAAACAATAAATAAAAATAAAATAGAATTTTCAGAAAAATGAAAGAGGAATTTTATTTAAAAAAAAAAAAAGGTTAGAGAGAAAAAAATGAAAAAAATCTACAGTAGAGAACAGTTGTTCCCTAGTTTGACTGTCAACATAACAATATTGCTGTGTTCAATAATGATTACAATTTTACATATCGTCTTTAAGGAAGATCAAAGCAAAACATCCATGAATTTTAAAAAGAGGACTAAAAGGTTACAGGCCATAGAACAGAGGTTGGAAGATTCTAAAAAACAAAATGAAGAACCTTCAAACAAATTCAGTCTGGAACCTACAAAAACAACACAAAAGTAGTTCCAGATGAAAAAAGAAATCCACAAAGGCTTAATGATTAGATTGGCAACCAACCAAAAGGAATGCAATATTCTGAATTAAGCATCCTGATTCTATGTAATGATGCTACTTCAGCATAATGTCAAACAATAGCATATGTGTTCCAATTTGTAGAATTTGAAAATCTAAAATATGGGCATATGTTGATACACAATTCTATTGGTTCACAATCAGATTTTCAATGGACTTCATCTGAAATAAATGATTCTGAGATCATAAATTTGTTAGAGATGATGGCATTCTTGAAGATTGAAGCTGAAAATGCTTTAGCAAATGTATCCATTAGAATACAATAATTTTTTAGACATTATGACATAGAACATATTATAAGCATACCTTACAATCCTACAAGACAATTATGGAGAGATCTAACAAGATTTTGAAGAACATGCACATAAAACAAAAGGGAAATATAAGATCTACCAATATAGATTGGAAAATACTTTATTGCCTTTAAATTTTTTAAATGTCAATGAGAAAGATAACACAGCTATGAAAATACACTGGATTTTGGAAGGGACTTGTAGGTTTAGATTTTTCAAAACCTGTTTTAATAAAGGTTCCTAAATGTTCCACCCTTCCTTATCGCCCAATGACCAAAGTTGGGGAGGAAGATGACTATTAGGACAAGGGGGTTGTGGACCTGTTTAGAGGTAGTTCTTTCAGAAGAATCCAATCTCCATTATCAGCAGTTGAGTCCACTACCAAAATGCCAACATGAATCAGCAGTGGCAATCTGGTCCATGAATCAGTAGTAGTGGCTCGATCCAGAAGAAACCACGAGGCTCCCACACCTACATTGTGACCTGAAGATGAATGTCAGCATGCGGAGAGATGTGCCCTCCCACACTCCTAAAATACACACCCCTGATTCTGTGTAGAAACACTCTCTGCCCAATGTTGTCTCAGACTTTCTGAGTCTTCTGTGTGCTTCAATACTTCACAGAGGAAAGCTGTTGAGGACATCTTGCAGAAGGAAGTTGTCCGCAGCTAGCACGGGCTGTGAAGAGAAGCTAGCCAGCCCAAGGTGGCAAACATGGCTCTGGGGAGGCCTTGACCTTCTCTTCCATTCCCTCTGCAACACGTAAAACAAACAAGAAACAAACAAAACCCACTAGATTACATTCGTAAAGCTAGCATCCAAGGACTATCCTGTTTATTTGGCAGCTTCCTCTTCCTGAGGTCAACTACCAAGGTCTAGTTATCAAGGAATTAATGTCTAGCAATCTAAGTCCCCTCTTGGCTCCCCTAATGATCATGCCAATTAACAGTAAACACCTCATCCTAATACAGGGTTTCCCTGTTTGCCTTTATAGGCTGCCATTTGTCCATGAGCCACATGCGCCTCCTGTCTCTCCAGAGGGAAACCTTTGTCCAGCTCAGGGTCAAATACCCTTTCTCCTTCTCCCTTGTTCCCTTAGCACCTTGCTCCATCTAGTCCTGTGTCTGTCTTTTATTCCCTGCCCTTTGGTTTTATGAGAAAATAAATCTCTTTTGTGCTGAGAACTTGGTCTTAGGGGTGTTCATGAAGTCTCTGAGGATGGGAGCCCCCTGGTCTTAGTTAGAGGTAAGTACAGTACAAGTACACATCACTGCCCACTGATGACAACATGCTTCTGCCTACTCAGACTGAGGCATCTTGCTAGTGCCCCCACATCATGATTATGGTTTATTTAGTCCATTGGCAGGTTAGAATGACTAGAGAAGGAAAACCTGTGGAAAAGGAGCTGATGTCTCGAGGCTGTGTCCCTCATATTATGGGGACAAAGTCATCTGTTCCCCTAAAACACACATCCTGTCACATTCTTAGGTTGTCTTGTTTAAACCCTGAACTTAACTCCTCCTTAGGTTTCATTGTGAGAGTCACAACACAATTCTAGGAGCTGAAGGACTGGGGTACAGCAGCTGACTTCATCCTACCTGCAGCCCTGATTCAGGTTTCTGTGCTAACTTATCTCAAGATGAGGAGGGGAGAGAGGAGAGCAGCCACCTTTGCCTCTGGATAGCAAATTGAGACCAGAAAAGACTGAATGGTTCCTCTGTTCACACAGGACAAGAGTCTGTGAAAAACCAAATCTGCTTACCTCAGAGCTCAGACACCCCTATTTCTGTGAGAAGAATACCAGAGTCTGTTCTTTAGTTACAAAGGAAATCCTGCAAGGCTATCATGCTGGAGCAACTAATGGTACAAGGCACCATGTGTGGTGGTGCACATATGTGTGAGGATGTGTTTCCTTGTGTGTTTACCTGTGTTTACACAGGGTTTGGCCTACATGTATGTGTCTTTGTGTGTAACTGATGACCCAATATTGTAGCTCCACACTAGCCTCTACAGTTAACAGTCAGATATGAAGAGAGAGTTCAGCAGGTTCATAGGTCAGTGAAATGCTGTGGTACCTACCTGGCTATTGATCAAATTGCTATGAAGATAAGAGTGTTGAACACAGGAAGGAAAGGACAACACGGAGACAATTGTCATATACTGCAGAAACCAAGGAAGTAAAGAAAAATGCTGGCCATGTGCATTTTGCAATGGTTAAGTTTTTCATGTCTTCCTACAATGATTCTGGTATTTACCAGGAAAACAAAAGGCTTACTTTAAACAAGATAGCCTGGAAGAGTTTCTGCGCTCTGTAGCTACAGACAGGCAGTAACTGTGTGAAGGTCTGTGCTTGCAGCCAACCCCATTATAAACAATAGGTGTTTGCAGACTCTTCCTATTGGCCCAGCAACATCGAAAAACAAAGTATGAAAACTGCCATGGAAGCACTTGCTGACAGGAACCTAGTGTGGGTCCTTGGGAGGTCCAGCGAGCAACTGACTAATACAGATGTAGATGCTTGGGGCCAAGCCAGACTGAGCTCAGGGAACATGGTGGGGAGCTGATGGAAGGACGGGAGGAGCAGAGACAGACTGCAACACCATTGGAAGAAAAACACAGGCTGGTAGGACCACCCAGTTCTCCCAGAGTCCAGACCACCAAGCAAGGAGTATACGTGGAGGGATCCATAGATCCAGATACATATGTAGCAGAGGACAGCCTTTCTGACAGCAATGGGAGGGGAGGCCCTTGGTCCCAGGGAGGTGTGATGCCCTAGAGTAGGGGGATGCTGGAGCAGCAGGCAGGAGAGTATGGGTGGGTGGGGCAGCACTCCCTTGCAGGCAAAGAGCAATGGGGAGGGAAAATGTGGGATAGGGATTAGTCAAGGGGAAATCAGAAATCAGGAAGTGGGCTAGCATGAGATGGGGGTGGTAGACGGGGCAAACAGGAAGTAGAATATCATTTGAGATGTAAACAAGTGAAATGATTAATTAAAAAAAGAAAGAGAGAGGCAACAGCAGCAGCGGCTGGTCCAGAGGAAGGGCCATCAGCAGTGGAACCAAGGTGACAGGGTCCAGGCAGACCCTGCGCACACTACCACTGACCATTGCTGGCCAGCTGGGCTGCAAGCTGCGCCGGATTTACAGCGCCTTTCACCACACAGAAGCCACAACAGAACTCTGCCTCCTGCCAGTCAGTTATGAGAGACTCGCCTCCATCTTGATTCTCAGACGCCAGAGAGATCAGACAGCCTGAGGTATGCAAACATAACCGGAGGCCAACATTGCCATTTTGGCAACAGGGATGCCAGAGAGTTCTAGCAGGCAAAGCCGGCTAACAATCATAGCCCGAGGCTGACATAGCGGGGAGGGGGGGGGTCTAGGCCCAACAGGCCCTGGACTGCCCCCAAGACCTGGGCTGTTCGGAAGGCCATCTGTATGTCAACCGCGCACACACCGCCATCCTGGCCACCTGACAGACCCAATTAACACTCATAGCCCGAGGGGAACTTTCTTTGGACCTTGGCCTGCCAGGCTTTTGCCTAGACTGGGGGGCCTGAGCAGCTAGGCTAGCCTTGTGTGCCCCAACCCTGTTGGGATATCGGCTGCCCAGCAAAGTGATCATCACTCGGAAAAGGTCCTGCAGCATAAACCATCAGCAGTCCCTGAAGGAGCAAAAGGGCACCATCTGGTTCACAGACACAATCTGTGGCAAGGCACACTAGGGCTGCAAGGGCACCCAAGAGGAGGACAGCACATCAGCAATCTGCTACAGGAGAAACCCCGCCATCCAGTGTTGCAGAAATATCCCTAGAGCCTCACAAGAGGCTCAAACACCAGCCAGAGACAAGACCAACTAACACCAGACAACAAGATGGCAAAGGGCAAATGCAGGAATGCCACCAACAGAAATCTAGGCAATATGGCAGTGTCTGAACCAAACTCTCCAAAATCAGCAAGACCTAGTTATGCCAATACACCAGAAAAACAAGATTTGGTTTTAAAATCACTGGTAATGATGCTGCTAGAAGAACACAAAAAGGACATAAATGAATCTCTTAAAGAAATACAGGGGAACATGAATAAGCTAGAAACCCATATAATGGAAACACAAAAATCACTTAAAGAAATTCAGGAGAATAAGGCTCAAGAGATAGAAGTCAATAAAGAAGAAGAAACGCAAAAAAAAAAAAAAAAAAAAAAAAAAAAACTTAAAGAAATGCAGGAGAACTTGAGTCAACAGGCAGAAGTCATGAAAGAGGAAACACAAAAATCTCTTAAAGAATTAAAGGAAAACACAAAGAAACAAATGATGGGACTGAGCAAAACCATCCTGGATCTAAAAACAGAAGTAGAAACAACTAAGAAATCACAAAGGGAAACAACTTTGGAGATAGAAAACCTTGAAAAGAAATCAGGGGCCATAGATGCAAATATCAACAACAGAATACAAGAGATGGAAGAAAGAATCTCAGATGCCAAAGATACCATAGAAACCATTGACTCAACAGTCAAAGAAAATGCAAAATGCAAAAAGCTTGTATCCCAGAACATCCAGGAAATCCAGGACACAATGAGAAGACCATCTATAGGTATAGATGAGAGTTAAGATTTACTTCAACTTAAGAAAATATCTTCAACAAAATTATGGAAGAAAACTTTCCCAACTTAAAGAGAGAGATGCCCATGAATATACAAGAAGCCTACAGAACTCCAAACAGACTGGACCTGAGCAGAAATACCTCCTGTCACATAATAATCAAAACCCCAAATGCACTAAACAAAGAAAGAATATTAAAGGCAGTAAGAGAAAAAGGTTAAGTAACATATAAAGGAAGACCTATCAGAATCACACTAGACTTCTCACCAGAGACCATGAAAGCTAGAAGACCCTGGCCAGATCTCATGCAGACTCTAAGAGAACACAAATGTCAGCCAAGACTACTATACCCAGCAAAACTCTCAATCACCATAGATGGAGAAACCAAGATATTCCATGACAAAACCAAATTCACACAATATCTTTCCACAAACCCAGCTCTGCAAAGAACAATAGGAGGAAAACTCCAATATAAGGAGGAAAACTACACCCTGGAAAAAGCAAGATAGTTACCTTCTTTCATCAAACCCAAAAGAAGATAACTACTCAAATATAAAAATAACATCAAAAATGACAGGAAGTAAAAATCACTGTTCTTTAATATCTCTTAACATCAATGGACTCAATTCCCCTATAAAAAGACATCAACTAACAGACTGGATAAGGAAACAGGACCCTACATTTTGTTGCATCCAGGAGACACACCTCAGTGTCAAAGACAAAAACTACCAAAGAGTAAAAGGCTGGAAGACAATTTTACAAGCCAATGGTCTCTGGAAACGAGACGGAGTAGCCATTCTAATATCAGATAAAATTGACTTTCAACCTAGAGTCATCAAAAGAGACACAGAAGGACACTTCTTGCTGGTCAAAGGAAAAATCCACCAAGAAAAGCTTTCAATCCTGAACTTCTATGCACCAAATGCAAGGGCACCCTCATTTGTAAAAGAAATTTTACTACAGCTCAAAGCACACATTGCACCTAACACATTAATTATAGGTGACTTCAACACTCCACTCTCCTCAATGGACCGATCAGGAAAAAAAAAAACTAAACAGGGACACAGTAAAACTAATTGAAGCTTTGGACCAATTGGATTTGACTGATATTTATAGAACATTTCACCCTAAAGCAAAAGAATATACCTTTTTCTCAGCACCTCATGGTACCTTCTCCAAAATCGACCGTATAATTGGTCACAAGACAGCCCTCAACAAATATAAGAAGATCGAACTAATCCCATGCTTCCTATCAGATCACTATGGAGTAAGAGTGGTCTTCAATAGCTACAAAATCAATAGAAAGCCCACAAACGCATGGAGGCTAAAGAATACTCTACTCAATGACACCTAGGCCAAAAAAGAAATAAAAAAAGAAATCAGAGACTTTTTAGAATTTAATGAAAATGAAGACACAACATACCCAAATCTTTGGGACACAATGAAAGCAGTGCGAAGAAGAAATCTCAAAGCCCTGAGAGCCTCCAAAAAGTAAATGGAGAGAGCATACACTAGCAGCTTAACAACACACCTGAAAGCCCTGGAACAAAAAGAAGCCACTTCACCCAGGAGGAGTAGAAAACAGGAAATCAAACTCGGGGCTAAAAACAATCAAGTGGAAACAAAGAGAACCATGCAAAGAATCAACAAATCCAGGAGCTGGTTCTTTGAGAAAATTAAAAAGATAGATAAACCCTTAGCCAGACTGACCAAAGGGCACAGAGAAAGTATCCAAATTAACAAAATTAGAAATGAAAAGGGGATATAACAACAGAAACTGAGGAAATCCAAAGAATCATCAGATCCTACTACAAAAGCCTATACTCAACACAACTAGAGAATCTGGAGGAAATGGACAATTTCCTACACAGATAACAAATACCAAAATTAAATCAGGACCAAATAGATCATCTAAGCAGTCCCATAGCCCCTAAAGAAATAGAAGGGGTCATAGGAAGTTTTCCAACCAAAAAAAGCACAGCACCAGATGGTTCCAGTGCAGAATTCTATCAGACCTTCAAAGAAGACCTAACACCCATACTCTTCAAACTATTCCACAAAATAGAAACAGAAGGAACACTACCCAATTCCTTCTACGAAGCCACAATTACGCTGTAATTGTAAAACCACACAAAGACCCAACAAAGAAAGAGAACTTCAGACCAATTTCCCTTATGAACATCGATGCAAAAATACTCAATAAAATTCTTGCCAACTGAATTCAAGAACACATCAAAGCGATCATCCACCATGATCAAGTAGGCTTTATTCCAGGGATGCAGGGTTGGTTCAATATATGGAAATCCATCAATGCAATCCACTACATAAACAAACTCAAAGAAAAAAACCACATGGTCATTTCATGGGATACTGAAAAAGCATTCGACAAAATTCAGCGTGCTTTCATGCTTAAAGTCTTGGAAAGAACAGGAATTCAAGGCCCATACCTAAACATAGTAAAAGCAATATACACCAAACCAGTAGCCAGCAACAAACTAAATGGAGAGAAACTTGAAGCAATCCCACTGAAATCAGGGACTAGACAGGGCTGCCCACTTTCTCCTTATCTTTTCAATATTGTACTTGAGGTACTAGCTTGGGCAATTCGACAACATAAGGAGGTCAAAGGGATACAAATTGGAAAGGAAGAAGTCAAACTATCATTTGCAGATGATATGATAGTCTACCTAAGTGACCCAAAAAACTCCACTAGAGAACTCCTACAACGGATAAAGAACTTCAGCAAAGTGGCAGGTTATAAAATCAACTCAAGCAAATCAGGAGCCTTCCTATACTTAAAGGATAAGCAGGCTGAGAAAAAAAATAGGGAAATGACACCCTTCACAATAGCCACAAACAGTATAACATATGTTGGGGTGACTCTTACCAAACATGTGAAAGATCTGTATGACAAGAACTTCAAGATTCTGAAGAAGAAAATGGAAGAAGACCTCAGAAAATGGAAAAACCTCCCATGCTCATGGATCAGCAGGATTAATATAGTTA
The DNA here is from genome assembly GCF_947179515.1 of Apodemus sylvaticus. Taxonomy (NCBI): domain Eukaryota; kingdom Metazoa; phylum Chordata; class Mammalia; order Rodentia; family Muridae; genus Apodemus; species Apodemus sylvaticus. Next base: position 76,159,904 of record NC_067481.1, read on the forward strand.
AAATGTGTGGGAAGCCATTAGAGACCCTCACTTTGGCTGACAGGGTAAAGGCCCTGAGAAAAGCAAACAAGAGCCTCTCCCATGGGCATTGGTTTAGCCATTGTTTCGAGATAACTGCAGAATGGTCCTGCCTGCTTCAACACCGCCGACTCCAGTAATTGCGGTGGAAGGAAGTCCTGAGATAACTGCGGCAGGCTCCAGCCTGTGCAAACACCTGTTGTCTCCACCAGAGGACCCTTATCTCTTCCTGCTGAAACTGCTAAGATTGCCCTTCCTTCCTTTGTCCTTGCCTTGGGGTACGCCCTTCCTGAAAGCCTTAAAACCTGTGTACCCCAGAACATTAAACGAGGCCTCGACAATTGAACCCCTCTCTGCCTGGCCTCGTTCTTTCTCTCCCCGCCTTTGACCCTCAGGTAGCACCCCTTCGGAACCCTGGAATAACTGACCAGTGGGACGGGTTACAAAAATGGCCATTTTGCCAAAAGCAATATACAGATTCAATGCAATACCTATCAAAATCCCAACTCAATTCTTCATAGAGTTAGAAAGAGCAATTCTCAAATTCATCTGGAATAACAAAAAACCCAGGATAGCTAAAAGTATTCTCAACAACAAAAGAAATTCTGGGGGAATCAGTATCCCTGACCTCGAGCATTACTACAGAGCAATAGTGTTAAAAACTGCATGGTATTGGTACAGTGAAAGGCAGGCAGATCAATGGAACAGGATTGATGATGCAGAAATGAACCCACACCTATGGCCACTTGATCCTCGACAAAGGGGCTGAAAACATCCAATGGAAAAAAGATAGCCTTTTCAGCAAATGGTGCTGGTTCAACTGGACGTCAGCATGCAGAAGAATGTGAATTGAAACAAACTTGTCTCCTTGTACTAAGCTCAACTCCAAATGGATCACGGACCTATACATAATGCCAGACACTCTGAAGCTAATAGAAAAGAACCTGGGGAAAACCCTTGAAGACATCAGTACAGGGGGAAAGTTTCTGAACAGATCACCAATAGCATATGCTCTAAGATCAAGAATTGACAAATGGGACCTCATAAAATTACAAAGTTTCTGTAAGGCAAAGGACACCATCAAAAGGACAAATCAGCAACCAACAATTTGGGAAAAGATCTTCACCAACCCTACATCAGATAGAGGGCTAATATCCAATATATACAAAGAACTCAAGAAGTTAGACCCCAGAAAACCAAATAACCCTATTAAAAAAATGAGGTACAGAGTTAAACAAAGAATTTTCACCTGAAGAACTTCGGATGGTGGAGAAGCATCTTAAAAAATGCTCAACTTCATTAGCCATTAGGGAAATGCAAATCAAAGCAACCTTGAGATTTCACCTTACACCAGTCAGAATGGTTAAGATTAAAAATTCAGGAGACAGCAGGTGTTGGCAAGGATGTGGAGAAAGAGGAACACTCATCCACTGCTGGTGGGGTTGCAAATTGGTACAACTACTCTGGAAATCAGTCTGGAGGTTCCTCAGAAAACTGGGCACCTCACTTCCGGAAGATCCTGCTATACCACTCCTGGGCATATACCCAGAGGATTCCCCAGCATGTAATAAGGATACATGCTCCACTATGTTCATATCAGCCTTATTTATAATTGCCAGATGCTGGAAAGAACCCAGGTATCCCTCAACAGAAGAATGGATGCAAAAAATGTGGTATGTCTACACAATGTAGTACTATTCAGCCATTAGAAACAATGAATTCATGAAATTCTAACCAAATGGATGGAGCAGGAGAACATCATACTAAGTGAGGTAACCCAGTCTCAAAAGATCAATCATGGTATGCACTCACTAATAAGTGGATATTAACCTAGAAAACTGGAATACCCAAAACATAATACACATCAAATGAGGTACAAGAAGAACGGAGGAGTGGCCCCTTGTTCTGGAAAGACTCAGTAAAGCAGTATTCGGCAAAACCAGAACGGGGAAGTGGGAAGGGGTGTGTGGGAGAACAGGGGAAGGGAAGGGGGCTTATGGGACTTTCGGGAGTGGGGGGGCCAGAAAAGGGGATATCATTTGAAATGTAAATAAAAAATATTGAATAAAAAAAGAAAAGAAAAAAATTAAAAAATTAAAAAAAGAAAGAAAAATGGGAAGAAATTTTTAAAAAACAACAATAGACTCAGCAGAAGAAAAAAAAAAACAGGAAAGGAAAGTACCACAGAGACCTAAGATCAGCTGAGTTTGCGAACATGGGAATGAGTTTGCGTGTATGTGTGTCCAAAGTGTGCATATGGAGAGACATATTCAGGCTTGGGTTGCTATAACATTGAATACACATTGAATATATTCAGTGGCCATTACTCATTTCACTACATTGTTAAGGACTGTCACTGTTGGTCCCTTCACATGAGAACCTGGGAGCACGAGCCAGGGGACAGTGCAGGTCCAGCTCTGGATAAGGAATAATGCCAGCTGTGCACAGGACCTACCGAATGGGAGGTGAGCAAACCAAGCCCTGGCCAGTGAGCACTGTCTGCTCCACCTCCCTGCAAGCCTCAAGTCAGGACTGTTCCATGCTCAGCAAATAAATGTAGTCAATGAAATAAGAACACTCCAGGGCAGGGCATCTGCATGCATGGGTAAGGCTCTGGAACAGCATCTACACACACATGTTGGCCTACACACACACACACACACACACACACACACGCACACGCACACGCACACACACACACACAGAGAGAGAGAGAGAGAGAGAGAGAGAGAGAGAGAGAGAGAAACACAGAGAGGAAGACAAAGGCAGAGAGACAGAGAGAGAGACAGAGGAACAGAGAGACAGACAAAGAGAGAAAGAAAAACATAAAATAATGTCATGTCAGCAGAACAACAGGCACTGGGCAGGGTTACAGCAAGTGTCTGCAATCATTGAACCACTGAATCATTTTCATGTCTGAAAGTCAGTACTGACCCAGCCATATATGACATCATCTGGAAAGAGGGTCTTGAGGTAGGGAAGCTGAATGGTCAGTGTGAGGTGGGAACCCTGACTCAAGACTAGGCTACCAAAGATGCCACTAGAGCACTCAGGAAACCCTGGAGTTGGCCACTTCATCAGAGCTGCCCCTCCCTCTCTGTGGAAGGATGTGAAACCTTTTCAGCTCACTGTGTAAGCCAGACAAAGAGGTCTGGGAATAGAAACAAAAACCTCCCCTCACTGCAGTCCCTCCCTTCAGGTACAAGGCAGGGAAGGATTCAGATCTAGGACCTGCAGAGCAGAGAGCAAAGACTGTGTGGACAGATATCTGCAAGGAAATCTGAAAACATCTGACTGCACTTCCCAGCTGTTCTTCTCTCCAGAGCACCAAGACACCAACACTGCATCCCATCTGTTTCCTGAATCTCTCAGCTTAGAGGATTCCAGGGAGAGCTACCAGTGACCTTGCTCCCATAGAAGAGGTGACATCACAGGAGGGCCACCGACATCACTGCTCAGGAGCAGGTATGTGAAGGGTTCTAAGTTCTGCTTGACCAGAAATCCTACTTATTTGTGGTATCAATGGCAACAGGGCAGAGGATGTTTGATTATGGCTTATTTCACTCAGGGGTTGTTCACAGAAAGGCCTTTCTCTGTCTTCCCTACCACAGAGCACTTCCAACCAGCAAGATGGCAACAAATTTGCCTATCACCATCACATCCTGGGTCTGTTGCTCTTCTGATGCCAGCTTGAGTTTGGAGAAAGAGGGCAGCTTGTGTGACCAGATTCCTCTACGTCAACCCTCTTTGTAGTGGAGGGTTGTTGTTATAGCTTTTTGGGTTTTTTGTTTGTTTGTTTTTTGGTTTTTTGGGGGGTGGTTTTGGTTTTCGTTGAGGCTGAACTGTGTGCCTTTGGCTGGTAGAGAACTTGTAAATCAGGATGGCCTCAAACTCTAAAAGATCCATCTGTCTCTGCCTCTCTGCCTCCTAGGGCTGAGATTAAAGGCATGCACCACCACACCCAGATATACTTGATTTACCCCAGGAGGATAAAATTTTATACAGAACACACCCTGCTTTTCCTCTTCTAGAAGAGAACTGTGAGAAGCCATTTTCTACATAACCAGCACTACCAATACCTTGACTGTTTTCGGGGAGGGAGGTTCAGGAGTCTCATAATCAGCAGACATGGGGAATTAGCCCATACTTGGGGCTAGGATTCCCACTAAAGAGTCTTTGGCTTCTGGGAGCAGTTTCATCCACCCACTCAGGATATCTCTGTTCAAACTTTATTTTGTTTTTTATGGACTTGAGAAAGGAGCATATTTCTTTATAGCTTGTTCATACATAACGTTTTTTGGTTGGCTCCACCACATACAGTCCTGTGTCACAGCTCTCTGACCGTCCTCTGTTCAAACTTCTTAGTTCCTAATATTCCCCTTTCCACTTATATATCTCATGTATGCTACTACCTATCTCCTGCAAACCTATTTTTTACCCCTTTTATGGGCCTCCTGGTTTCCTGACAAATACTTCTTACAACAGAAATGTACATACCTAAATTTGAGAAGCTGAAATCCACATATGAGAGAGCACTTCATGTTTGTCTTTCCAGCATTGGGTGAACTCACTTAACATTTAGTAGCTCTGACCGTTTGCCTGGAAATTACACACATCCATTTATATTTCTGAATGAATCCAATACCATTGTATCTCTGTGGCACATTTTCCTTATCCACTTATCATCTAGGCTGACGGTATTTCCAGCTATTGTCACTAGAGCAGTCATGAACACGATGTCCCAGTATCTGTGCTAGGATACAGAGTCCTTTTGGGGAACACCCAGGTTTGGTGTCACTGATTCCATGGTGGCTATGCTTGCTTACAACCCCACAGCAGCAAATGACGACTCCCCTTCCCTACATCCACACCAGCATCTCTTGCCATCTTCTCTCTTGATGAAAACCTCTCTGACTCAGGTGAGATGAAATCCCAAGGTAGCTACAATTTACCTGTATTCATGGCTGAGGATGCTGACCGAGTTAAAAATTGTGTATTTATTGACCATTTGTTTTTCTTCTTCTGAGAACTCTGTTCAGTTGATTGTGTTTTGATTGAGATGCTTATTTTTTTTTCTTGATCAGGGTTTTTGTTTTAAGTTCTTGGCTTATTTTGAACATTAATCTTCTGTTGAATGAATTGCTGACAAGGATCTCCTCCCTTCTGGCAAGCTGTCTCTTTCCTTGTCCATTTCCTTTGTTGTACACAAGCTTTTAATTTCCAGGAGCTCCTGCTTGTATTCCATGGCCTTATTTCCTGAGTAGTTGGAACCTACTTGGAAATCCCCTTCTGATCCCTACTAATTAAAGCTTGTTTCTTTCCAGAGTTTTGAGCACCATTTCTTTCTTTCTTTTCCTTTTTTTTTTTTTGTTTTATTTATTGAGCATTCTTTTGTAAAGGAAAGTCTTTTCTCCAATAAGATCCTTTGAAAGTAAAAAAAGGAAGTGAAAGAGGAATGAAAGACACAAAAAATCAAAGTCAGGTGATCATAGGCCTGTGTGTTTATATCTGTCTTGTCTGTGCTCTCCTGCTTTTTAAGGTGTCTGGTATCCAGGCAACACCATGTGCTTTTCCTACTGTGGTTCTGAAGCAGAGCCTAAAACCAAGGACAGTGATGTCACTAGCACTTTCCCTCCCTCAGGCTTGCTTTGTTTGTCTGAGATCATTCATACTTTCAACTAAATTTTAGGATTTTTTTTCTATTTTGTGAATGATGGACCTTAGAATATTTAGGAAATGCATTGACTCCGTAGATTAATTTTCTTAAGCCAGCCATTTTTATGACACAAATTCTTCAAATCCTTTGTCATAGGTAGTACTTTTTTTTTTTTTTGGTTTTTTTGAGACAGGGTTTCTCTGTATAGCCATGGCTATCCTGGAACTCACTCTGTAGACCAGGCTGGCCTCGAACTCAGAAATCTTCCTGTCTCTGCCTCCCAGGGTGCTAAGTAGTACTTTTTTTTAAGTGTCTTCTTTTTTTTTTTTTTTTTTGAAGCTTTTAAAATTTTCACTAGAGAGGGCTTTTCCCTTTTTGGTTAGGCGTATTCCAGGGCATCTTATTGGGAAGAAGGTGCTGACAAACAGTATGAAAGAGATTGTTTCCCGTTTCTTCTTTAGCATGCTTGACATTGGGATACATGAAGACAAACAAGATTTTTATGTTAATTTTGACTTCTGTCAGTTGAATGAAATGATTCTTGGAGTTTGAGTGGGCACCTAGTTCCATACCTACCTTCCCCCACAAGTTAATCCAGTTCAGCCTTTTACTCTTGATTTTGCTTGTTATGCAGATAGACTATCTCTACTCAGGCCTACCTGAGTAGCAAGGGAGGTTTAAGAGGAACTGACTTTTGTTACAGGCCCCACCCAGGGAGTCCTTGAGCGAAACAACCTTCTTAGCTTATCCAGGTGTGATTCAGGATACAACTGTATCCTAACATATTTTAATATTCCCGAAGACTCAATTTAGACTCAGAGAGGCAGTAGATACTTTTTACTCAGAGAGACACTTGGAGGAGGAATGAGTTAGTTCATTTAGGTTGAAGGCTAGAGGCTGGAGCTGATCCAGCTAATCGCCCAGGGCCTAGGGCAGCCCCTGGCTGAGGCTAGGGACTAAAAGGAACTGATCACTAAGGGCCTTGGAGGGCCCGGGCGATGGCTCCAGGCGTGGCACAGAGAAAAATGCAACCAGCAGACTAGGCAGAAGTACTCTTTTTTTTGTTTGTTTGTTTTGTTTTTTTGTTTTTGTTTTTTCTTTTGGTAAGAATTCTTTATTGCAGCAATGGAAAACAGTCTAGGTAACTGACATAGTAAATTCAACAAACATGTAGGCAACTAGCATTTGCCAACTTCTACAATATAAATCCAGCTAAACCATAACAGCAATGAGTGTAGAGTTCAGAAGGCATGTGGTAAGTCACATCAGTGAATAGTAGACAGCTTGAGCCAGGCAGCTTCCCAAGCTCTACATTGCTGTCATTTTCACCAGGGTGCTAGACACAGGAACCACCCTTCTTCAGCTCCCAGGCCGGCATGACAGCAAGAACAAGATGAAGAAGGAGTTTAGCCACATGTGCCCTGAACTTTAGGTAAACACCCTGTATTGCCCGAGAAAGCCTAGCTAGCCTTTTACAGATGTATATGATGCTTAATTTGAGATGTTAACTTGACTGGACTTTGTGAGATACCCAAAATTACATTCAGATTTCAAACCACCTCTTCCTGGACCAAAGAATCCTAGTTTTCCAGTGGCAGACTATGGCCTGTAACAGGATGGGGAAAGGAACCAGAAACTAAGGGTAACACTAGGCAGTCATGATCAAGGTCAAGTGATATTGAACTTGAGGAGATTGTCTATCTTCTGTTCCGTCCATCGGGTGTCTAGAGAGCAGGGCATCTGCAGATTACACATGGGAAGCATACACCCAGGCCTCAGTACTGTCCACACTGAGGCTTGTGGGAGTGGCTAGCAGCATCAGGAAGGGTCTCTTTCATCAGGGTTCCAGCGACTGTTCCTGAAGTTCTCTTACACAGATCAAGTCATCAGTCTGGAAGCAGTGAGGAGTCCCTGGCATGCCTGGAGTATTTAAGGCACAGAGAGTTTGAGAAAAATCTCATGTTGAGCGACAGACACCTCCTGGTAGGGCCCAGTGGACACCAAAGGAGGTTTCAAAGAGGATCTCAAGATGGGTAAAATGGCAGGGGCTGTTGGGCTCAGAACAGGAACAGGAACAAGAAGGGGACAGCATCCAGCATGAACCAGTCTCCAAGGTCAATTTAGTTAAGGTCTCTCATAGGGTTTTGTTTATTTTCTCTACCTGTCTTGAACTCTGGGGACAGTATGTTCAATAATGTTTCCAATGAGTCTCCCAAATCTTTATCAATCTCTGACTTACCTTAAAACAGGACCATTGTCTGATCCAATTACCTTAGGCACTCTGAAACTCGGGAAAATTTCTTCTAATCATGGCAGCTATTTCCTGCTTGGTGGGGAAAGTCCCAACCCATCTAGAAAAACTATCTACAAACACTAGAAGTTATTTATAACCATAATCTCCTGCCTTAGCTTTTATAAAATCTCTCAATATATTTTAGGCTGTTCTCTTCTAGGTCTTTTGCCCCGTTTACTCTTTGCTGTATAAGCATTCACTTGCTTGAATACCTTATATACTGTTCTATTATCTCTCTGGCCCAAAACCTGAGTTACAAATATATCCTTTGGGTCCCTTAACTGCCTGGACAAGCTTTTTATCTCCTAAATGAGTCTTTCTGTGCATTTGACCTAGTCTTTTGCTTACTTTCTGGGGAGTATAGTTCTCCTTTATTGTGTGTGCCTTCTCTTGGTAATAGTTGGTAAGGTGGCTAGCAATCTGAGTTTTTTTTTCTTTAGCATATTCTACGTGAGGCCATCTCTTAATTTAGTCTCATTTCCAAGTGGGTGTCCCTCGAAGGCCCATAACTAGTATAGGCTCCAGCATAGCCACTTCTGGAACCACTTGATCTGCCTGGTTATTGTCCACCGAGTCTTTTCCCTTCTGACATCTTGAGCAGTGAATAATACAGTTGCTGGCTTCATTAGGGCATCTAAGAGGTCCAGGATTTCCTCTTGGTTTCCTCTGATGTGAGCAGTCCTCTTGGCATATATATCTCTGTGGACATGGGCTGTGGCAAAGGCATGCCTGCTATCCATGTGGATATTAATTTTCTTGCTGGCTCCAAGGTCTTAGTGAAGGCAATTAGCTCTACTTTTTGCCTCGATGTGTCAGGAGTAAAGGTTCTTCTACTCAGATGACATTTGTGCATCCACCATAGCAACACCTGCTTGTCTTTGGCCTTCATGGAGAAAACTGCTCCTGTCTGAAGCAACTTTCAGCAGAGGTCAGTCCCTCTTTTTAGACCAGTTAGCTGTGGCCCGTTGGGTAGAAAGTGTATCTGGTTTCCCATTTTGGAGAGTATGTCTTGGGGTGCTCCTAAATGTATGGGCTACCCATCCCATCCCTAGGTCCACTGTTCTTCAGGTTGTCCAAGAATAATTTTGGTGCCAGTGACCTCTTGGATCCAAGATCTTTTCTTGGCTTGAAGGCTTGGTGTTGAACCCCTGTATCCACCAATAACTGAGTGGGTTTCTCTTCTACTCTCAGAGTTTTCCTGGGTTGGGGGAGGTGGTCAGAACCCCATATCTCCTAGTCACTGTCTTCATCCAGGGCTAATACCTTTGCCATTTGGGGCGCTTTTTCCAAGGCCTGGGAATTCCTGCTCCTGGCTTCTATTTGTTAGGGCACACTCTGGCTCAGGGGCCTCTCTCCTTGAAGTATGTGAACTGCTCCTTTTCTGTCTCTCTTCTTTGCTTTTTCTAACTATTATAGCCAGGACTTTTTGTAGCTTCCTTCTCTGTCATTTTTTTCCTTTCTCTTTTTTCGTTTCTTCTCCTCTGTCTCCCTGTCTCAGCAAACTGCACTAAATCTCTCTACAGACTTTCTCAACAACCTACACTAAATCTCTCTAGCCTCTGAAGCCTTTTTTTTCTGAAATCTCTACTAGCCTGGTCTATAAAATCCATTGTCACAGTAGCCCTTGAGACCTGCCAATGGAGACTGGTGGTGAACCTTCAGGTGCCCCTTACCTTTTGTCATATTAAAGTCCCAGTTAGGTCTAGTCAGGGAAAGCCATTGTTCATGACAGCCTCGTCAATTGATGGCAAACACACACACACACACACACACACACACCTGCTGCATCTGAGGGGGTATTCTTTTTGGCTTCCTGTATTACAAATAAGACAGTCTCAAAAAGATTAATCAGTCTCTGGGGAAATATACCCTTAGTGAGAGAGCTACCATGGTAACAGGGGAGGTAGTCTCAGGTCTCCTCCTGTTCCGTTCCTGAAGTCCTTTCTTCTTTTTCTCTCTCTAGCTTCTTTTTTCTCTTTTCTAATTACTGGCCTCTCAATGCCTCAATGTGAAGGGATAGGAAATCTTGTAATAGTCTACACTTTCTGTTTAATAAAAAAATTTTCTCCATAATTATAAATTGAGCATAACTATTATCATTTTGTAAATTATAAAGTATAAGATAGACCTAACACCCAGTCTCTGTCAAACAGAACCTTTGTTATCTATACTATCTTAGAAGACTATAAGAATTAACTCCTGACTCATGTCTTGGCCATAAATTTTATGTCTTCTGAAAACCATCTATTTTAATCTATATCAGATTTCTCAAAGTTAAACAGCTTGGGCTGGCTATGAGATTAACAGTCTTCAACCCCATCAGAAATCCAAGAGTAACCAATATTAACGGAAAATATATAACACAGAACATCACATTCTGTGGACTTCTGATGCCTTTTAAAACTATCTATCTAAAGCATGTTTGAACTGTTAAGCCTTGACAACTTTCAACTGTTTTGATTAAAATCTTGAAAATACCCTAACAAACACAGAGCCTTTATTTGTTATTTGGCCCTAAACTCACAGGCATAAACATCTCAGATCTGTTATAAAAACTGCAAAGAATGACTGGGTCTAAACCCTGTACTTTCAAATTTTTACTATTTATACCAATGGAAACCTTGATTTTGTATCAAAATAAATTCTGTACCAAATAACTTATGCCTTGAACATAATAACAATTATAAAGATTTTTACCAAATGAAATTATGGCTATATAATCAATCTTAATTGATCCTGTTTTAAATCTGAAGTATTTCACATTTTCTAGAAAGACAACCTAATAACAACCCTCTTAAGCACCAAATCCAAGGTAACTGCGTCGATGACTCTTAATAATTTCTTCAAGATGAATACAGGAATTGAGATATGAAGGGGGTGGTGTTTTCTGTAATATATAATTCTCAAAGAAAAATTTTAGTTTCACAAAGACAGATTTTTTTTGTTTGCTATTTTAGAATCTAGTGCTCTGGAGGTCTCCCTCCATCATTTCTGATCCAAATAACTGTGGAAGATGTCCAGAGCCTAATCACCATTTTTAATAACATAAAGACAACCCCCACTTTTTTCCTTTTTTTTAAATTACTTTGTTGCTTTTTCTTTTTTTTTTTTATTTTCTATATTCTTTGTTTGCATTCCAAATGCTTTCCCCTTTCCCGTTTTTCCCCTCCCCATATGTCCCATAAGCCCTCTTCTCTCCACCCATTCCCAAAACACTCCCCTCCCATTTCTCTGTCCTGGTACTCCCCTACAATGCTGGAGCAAGTCTTTCCAGGACCAGGGCCCTCTTCTTCCTTCTTCTTGGGAATCATTTGATATGCTAATTGTGTCTTGAATATTCAGAGCTTCTGGGCTAATTAATATCACTTATCAGTCATTGCATTCCATGCGTATTCTTTTGTGATTGGGTTACCTCACTTAGGATGATATTTTCCAGTTCCAACCATTTGCCTAAAATTTTCATGAATTAATTGTTTTAAATTGCTGAGTAGTATTCCATTGTGTAAATATACCACATTTTCTGTATCCATTCCTCCATTGAGGGACATCTGGGTTCTTTCCAGCTTCTGGATATTATAAATAAGGCTACTATGAACACAGTGGAGCATGTGTCCTTATTGCATGCCAGGGAATCTTCTGGGTATATGCCTTTAAAAGGGATATGTTACCTTTAAACAGATTGGTCTCTATGGGATGAGGTAAGTGGCCAAAGGTCCATCCTTCAAAATGTGTCCCCACCCTTAGGTCAGTCTACCCCTATACCCATTGTGGACCCAGGAATATAATTTGGCCTCTGATCTTCTTAAAGTTCCTGAGTTAACTCTTTCAGGATGTCCAGAACACATATGTAACTCTTTGTAATAGGAATGAAAAGGAGCAAACAGGAAACTTGTCATCTGCAGAAGATATTCTGAAGAGTGTCTCTACAATTAAGATACATGAATGCTGGTCATCCAATTTTCCTTCTTTCTCTCAACTAGATGATTGTATTTGTCAGGGTTCTCTAGACTCACAGAACTTATGGGTAGTCCCTATATAGTAAGGGAATTTGTTCATGACTTACATTCTGTAGTCCAACTCCCCAACAATGGTCAGCAGGAGCTGTGAATGGAAGTACAAGGATCAAGAAGTCGCTCAGTCCCACAAGGCAAGCAGGCAAAGAAGAGAGAACCAATCTTCCTTCTTCCAATGTCCTTATGTACATATCCAGCAGAAAGTGTGGCCCAGATTAAAGGTGTGTGCCACCACACCCCTATCTGGGACTTGCTTTGTCCCAGATGACCTTAAACTCAGAGAGCTCCCTGTCATAATCTTCTGGGATTCATAGCCATTATGCCTCAAGATCTCCATTCCAAGGTCCAGGACAGAAATTTGTATCTCTCAGCCTCTAGAATAGGATCAAAAGTGAGCCTTCCAATTCTGGATTGGAGTTCATTCCGGATGTAGTCAACTTGACAACGAGGAGTAGCCACTACAGTGATATAGGTAGTATATTCTCAATTCTGCATACTTTAGGTCAAGGTTTTTGCCAGGAGCAGAACGGCTAGCAGGAATCATCACGCATTAAAGGACATTTAACAGTATGCCTAACCACCTGTGATCTGCCCAGTCTAACAGTAGATGTCCCCTGAAGGAAAGGCCCAGAACTCAATCCATGAGGCTTCCTGTCACAGCCAGCCTTCAGTGTACACGGGAAACCCTAAGAATTAGGCTCTAATACCAGTGACAGAATACCTCAGCAGAAGAAAGGATAAACTTGCCAGTGCAAATGAGAGCAAGCAGGCAAAGAATGCAAGTCTCCTTTCCATGTGGGCTGCCACCAGAAGATGTAGCCCAGATTAAGGGTAGTTCTCCCAACCTCAGATGACCAAATGTAGAAAAATGTCTCCCAGAGTGTGCCCAGCTAGTTGGGTTTCACTTTATTCCAGATGGAGTTAAGTTGACCAACCAGATGAGACATCACTTGGGGTTTATTAAAAGACAAATCTACAACACTTACATATGTTGCGGTCCAAGAGATTCCCCACGAAAGACACTATATACTAGTGAAACCAAATATTTTGGAGGGTGTGTGTTTTGTTTTGCTTTTCCCCCACAAGGTTTTCTGTATAACAGCCCTGGATGTTCTTGATCTCACTTTGTAGATCAGGTTGACCTTGAACTCGTGTGAATGCCTCTGCTTCTGTATTCCATGTTCTCTGGACACACACACATACATTTTTGTAATGTTAGCATCAGCCTGTGAAAGACAACATGTGTTATTTGGGTTGTTTTGTTTTTGTTTTTTGCTATTGTTTTCTTGAATTCTGGATACTTTTCTCTGAAAAACAAATTCTAGTTGCACTAATTTTTTTTTCTGCAAATGTCATGTAGTCTTCACAACTACATAGAGCCTTACTGTATATACATTCTTCACCCATTCATCTGTATATAAATATCTACACTAAATTAATTTAATAGGGACCATCAACACATTAGCTATAACCAAGGATGTGCATGCATCTGTGTAGTTTGTTGACTAACAGTCCTTCAGTGTCCCGACCCACAGGACAGTCAGCAGGGTCCCCGGACCACCTAGGAGAAGGTAAGAGACAAGAAACGCGAGAGACAGACAGAAAGACAGTATTCTGATCAAGCTTTCAAATTTTATTTTTTACACAAGGCAATTTAAAACGAAGCAAGCAAGGTGTAAAGGGGTAAAGTCATTGTATTTGGGGAAAAATCTCAGGGGGCTGGCATTGATTCGTGGGAATAGTTTCTCAGAATTGTCTCTTAGAAGCTCAGGGAAAAGCCAGATATTGCTGCAGGAACTTGGCACAATAAATTGATCATGAGGAGGTGACATGGAAAGGAGTTGCTATGGTAACCTAACCACAGGTGAGCTCTGTTCTGGCCCACTCAGGTGAGCTCTGCATGTATTGACCATCTAACTACTTGGCTAATCTTTAAGCTAGTATATTTCCTTCTAAAAGCAGGCTAGAAATGACTGAAAGGAGGGGTTTTGAGATCTATGTGAGAATGGCTGCTGGCACTTCAGGTTGAATTGAGTAATGTACCTGGGACAGTGATCAATTTCTGAAGGAACTTTAACATTTAACAGTGAATAAGGTTCCTCTTTTCTATATTTGGTAATGGTAATGGTTTCTTGGTGGTAACAATCTGATTTAATTGCTCTTTGTCTGATGGTTCAGGGTAATGAGTAAATTTTCAAGTATATATTATCCTTTTTGTGTAGTCTCTTGACTGCCTCTTCAGCTCACCAATTGATAGAATGTTTTGGGTTTTTACTGTTTCAGAGATTTTTACATTGTCAAAAAGAAAATCTCCACATGCTTCCAGGTCTCACATCATTTCTGATGATTCTTCTGCATCACACTCAGCCTTAAAGGGCACAATTTAGGTATCAAATTTTTTGGCTGAGCATTCAGAAGTCACTTATGCAACATTCTTTGACCATTACGAGTTTATCGAAAGTTACTCACTATACAGAGCAGCTTCTATGGCCAAAGTTGACAGGGGTAGCAATTCTTTGATACAGATATGCATAAATATGTAGATAGCAAATTAATTGGGATATCATGCCCACTTAACCAAATAACAGTAGCCAATTCCCCACCAGAGCCTATGACTGCCACAAGCACAAGGTCTTGATTGAAAAGCAAAGGGTTTTCAGCACCAAAGTGTCAAAGGACTTTCATAGATAGCAAAGTCACAGGAAACCCAAGAGGATAGATCAAGAAGAGTCTCCCACATTCTTAAGATTATTCCTTCTGACAATGGAGAGAACTCTCCAATTGAATTTGCTACCATTCATGTCAATTATTGAAATAAAACAAGAAACCTGAAAGTCAGTATGCATGTCATAATGTGATCTTAACTCGAAAGACTGACAAAACTATGAAGTTGGGTAATATCTTTTCCAGAAAATAGTCAGGGCATCTTAACCCAGTCTGAGCTCAAACTGTCAATCCATAGAACAGCATCCTTAGCTTAAATTTGATCTTGATGAACTAAAAACACTGTAAAGAAGAAAATACTCAAAGATCAAAAAGTTTGAGTCAAACAAAAATTTAAAGCTAAATCCAGTAGTAAGTGCTAATCAGTCTTGCAAATTTGTTAATGAGAAGTAAGTCCCTGTTTATAATGTAGGGGCAGATACTGGGGGCTCTCCCATTTGTTGTACTTCCTGAACTAATTTGTTGAACTTCCTGGTTCTTTCCTCCCGTAGGTACCATCTACATTCCCCAGGCATGGGTCAGACTCCCTCTTATACATGCTCTCCAAAGGAGGATCCTAATTTTACCTTCAGCTTTGGCACAAATCTTCAAAATTTCAAGATGGAAAACAAAATCCTGTCTCAGGAATTAAAGGCCTTCATTGAATCATCCCTAGAGAATGGAAACCTTCAAGAAACAGTTTCTGCAATCAGCAAAGCTCTGGGTGACATTGAGAAATCCCCACTGAACATTGCAGTGATGGGGAGGACAAAGGCTGGAAAGTCCAGTCTCATCAATGCTCTACAGAGAGTGGGGTCTGATGAAGAAGGTGCAGCTACTACTGGGGACATAGTTACAACCACTGAGAGAACACCATACCAATATGTAAAGTTTCCAAGTTTGACACTATGGGACTTGCCTGGCATTGGGTCTATTGCTTTCCAATCACATGATTATCTGAAGAAAATCAAATTTGAGGAGTATGACTTCTTAATTTTTGTCTCTTCTCTATGGCTGAAACGTGATGACATACAACTTATCAAGGCCATTGTGAAAATGAATAGGAGTTTCTATTTTGTTAGAACACATATAGATCTTGATCTAAGGGCTATAGAAAGGACATATCCTAGGAGATTCAAGAGAGAGAACACATTAAAGCAGATTCGAAATGCCTTTTCAAGTATACTTAAGGAAGTTACCCAACAGGAGCCTCCAGTCTTCTTAGTCTCTAACTTTGATGTCTCTGACTTTGACTTCCCAAAGCTGGAATCCACCCTTTTGAGTGAGCTCCCGGCCTACAATCGCCACATGTTCATGCTCACTCTGCCAATTGTCACAGATTCCACCATAGACCGGAAGAGGGATATGCTGAAACAAAAGATCTCAAAGGAATCCAGAATGCCAAGAGCATGGGCTACCATACCATTCAGGGGATTGACCCAAAATGACATGGAGATCTTGGAACAGACTTTGAATGAATGTAGATCTTCCTTTGGCCTGGATGAGGCATCACTGGAAAACATTGCTGAGGATTTGAATATGACACTGAAGGAACTCAAAGCAAACATTAAGTCTCCATATTTACTCGCAGATGAGCCAGATACATCCTTAACAGATAGAATATTGAAGTACATTAGAAATCCTTACTTTTCAAAGTTTTCCCACTTGAAAAATTACTTCATTGACACGGTTGCAAGTGATGTTAAAATTATCCTTAGCAAAGAAGAGCTTTTAAGAAAGAAGGTAAGCACATTCAATTCTAACATCTCTATGTTGAGAGGAGTCCGTGGGAAAAACATTTCCAAAGTTGTTGCAGGAAATACCTTTTTATTTCACTTTCCTGACGTGTTTCAATGTGATCCTGATAAATTTTGTCATATCCTTTTTCAGCACCTGTTGACATCCTGGGGTCTCTCTGGTTGAGACTGTTACATGATGCACTCCTAAGGCTTTTCATTGTAAATCATCTCATGACCGTGGTGTCTAGTTGCTTTGTATTTAAGAAGTATTTCAGTCAGATGGAACGCTACTTGTCTGTTTGCTTTTGATTCCTATGCTTTCCCGACACTATGAGGGAAAATCTGACGACATTTTCATATCCATTTCCCTTAAGAGCTTCAAGGTCTCCATCATATAGTAAGCTCTTTGGCCAACTTAGGGTTCGTTTTTGTATAGGGTAAAGGGTGAGGGTCAAGATTTAGTCTTGCCTGATGTGGGAAGCCATCCTGAGCTATTCGCACTATTGCTTACTCATGGCCCTAAGGTGGTGGCTGCTAAAATATAAGAACAATTAACTAGAGCCTCTCCCACGGGCTTTGGTTTAGCCATTGTCTCGAAGATAACTGCAGAATGATCCTGCCTGCATCATCACCCACCGACTCCGGTAATTGCGGTGGAAGGAAGTCCTGAGATAACTGTGGCAGGCTCCGGCCTATGCAAACACCTGTTGTCTCCACCGGAGGACCCTTATCTCTTCCTGCTGAAACTACTAGGATTGCCCTTTTTTCCTTTGTCCTTGCCTTGGGGTACGCCCCTCCTGAAAGCCTTAAAACCTGTGTACCCCAGAACATTAAACGAGGCCTTGACATAACCCAGACTGTCTGTCTTTCTTGGTGCTTGGCCTCCCTCCTTCTCTCCCCCTTTTTGACCCGCAGGTAGCACCCCTTTGGAACCCTGGAATAACTGACCCGTGGGACGGGAACAGTGGCGCCCGAACCAGGGACCCGAAGTACGGTCAACTACCGGACGATGGAGGAGAAATCCCGGGAAAAGGAATCAAGGACCCCACAGACCGCATCGCTCGTGCGTCGCTGGAGGGGCAGGTGAGTGGCCAAACATTGTCGTCCGATTGTCATTGGGGAAAAAAAAAAGAGGCTAAAGAGGCTTGATTCATAGGAGAAATCAAGCAATCATTCAGGGAGAGAGGAGTAAGAGTTAAGAAAAAAGATTTAATTAAGTTCTTTTGTTTTGTCATGAGAAATGTCCTTGGTTAATTTTAAGTGGACCTGACATTCATCCGCTAACTTGAGATAAGGTTGGTAAAGAAATTAATAAGATTTTGAAAACAGGTACAGGTGAACCAATGTCTGATACATTCTTTAGTTACTGGGGGCTCATTCAGAGTGCTAACGAGGACCCTGCTGAATATTGCCTCCGCCCTTTGTCTTGGGCAGCTTCTGTGACCTTGCTTTCCCATAAAAAGAACTCTCCAAAACCTTCCTTGGTCGTTATAGACAGGTCTGAGTCCCCACCATCCGCTCCTGTAACTTCTCTTTATCCTCTGCTCCTCAGAGACCCATCCCTTGCTGATATGCCATTAAGTTTAGAGACCCCCTGGGGAGAAAGCCAACTTGGAGGAGAAAAGCTGCAGAGAGCAAGCAGTCCTCTTAAAGGAGCTACGAAGGACAAATGGTCATTCTAACTTCAAGATTTATTTCAAAGTCAAATGCCTAGAAAAAGCCAGAGCCAAAACAAGCCCCTTCACGTGGCCCGCCACCCTATACCCAGCAATAGGCATGCAGTGCGGCTCCTCTCAGCAAAGTCCCTCAGACCTTTACTGGGTCCAGGTAATCACTAGAGATCGTCCTATACTCAGCCTTAAAATAAATGGTAAAAGCTTTGAGGGCATCTTAGACTCAGGTGCCGATTCTACTGTGATCTCGCAATGTGCTTGGCCCCCTGCTTGGCTTTTGCAAGCCTCTCTGACCCATCTGCAGGGGATTGGACAATCAAAAAAACACTCTCCAAAGCTCAAAGTTGCTGACTTGGGAGGACAGAGGGAAATACTGGCTCTACTCAGCCCTTCGTGGTTTCTGGTCTGCCTGTTAACCTCTGGGGAAGAGACATTCTCTCTCAAATAAAAGTCCTTATGTATAGTCCCAATGAGGTTATTGCTCAACAAATGCTCTCCCAGGGCTATCTCCCTGGACAGGGACTAGGCAAAAATGGACAGGGGAGACCCATGCAGGTAGAAGTCAGAGACTGCTGCTGAGGCGGCGGAAGAAAAACTGCTCATGGGCAGCATGTAAGACTTGGACTGCAGAGAAATTCCTGGGCTCTCCTCCCCTCTCCACAGGTGTGTGTGTTCAACTAGGCATCCTCCTTCCTCCTTGTTAAATCTTAAATAAGAGAAAAAGCAGGTTGCAGAAAAGCAGTTTTTCCATGTGTAGGACACGGTATCAAAAAAAAAAATAATAATAATGGTTAGAAGCTATTTCAAAACTCTCCTGGAAAGGAGAAGAAAATGGGAGACGTCCTGTTTTCTCTCTGAAACCTACTGGAGATCTCCTTAGTTCAGGTTAAGATATTTGGATCTTTTGGGGACATCAAGTTCCCTCTCTGTCTATTATACGTCTTTGGTGCACCAAAACTTGTCTATATGTGTGTCAATTCATGTTGTCTATTGTTTTGTTTGGCTGAATGATTGGTTGTTTTTATGTTTTATGTAAAAAAAAAAAATGCTAAAAAGGCGTTATCTTGCTGGCAGTCCTGCCAATTGTGGTTTACACAGAGGAGGCTAATTTGAGGTGCCTCA
Source organism: Apodemus sylvaticus (assembly GCF_947179515.1). Classification (NCBI taxonomy): domain Eukaryota; kingdom Metazoa; phylum Chordata; class Mammalia; order Rodentia; family Muridae; genus Apodemus; species Apodemus sylvaticus. Next base: position 76,179,121 of record NC_067481.1, read on the forward strand.
CATTCTAAGGTAGGAGTCAAAGACAGCTGGGGAAAAAAAAGCTGCTTCTTAAAGGGCCAGGAGCCGGACAAGTGGAAATGGTTAATTCTCCTAGAAAAATTTCTATCATGACGATGATTGGGTTCAAAGTGCTTTATTCCCCTGAAGTTACAGCTAGAAAAAAAAATGTATTTGGTTTAAATTTATGAGATTTATATGATCACTTCATTTTTATTTCTAATTAGTCTTAAAGGTATAAATGTTTTACATATCTTGGCTATAGAGTTATAAATTAATTGGTTATAATTTAAAAGGTATAGTGTTTTGAAGAAAAGGTTAGTTTAAAACTGGTGATTCAGTGTCAGAGTCATCTTAACTAGCTACACATGGCATGACGCAACCCAGGAAATACAGGCCTCTAAGATGCTTCTAAATTAGCATGGTGATTTGTGTGAATCTTGGCCTGGAGATTGGATTTATAAGAAATACGATTTAAAATAATGTCTCTTCAATAAGTTACAAAGTCATACATTCAAACACAAGATGATGGACAAACTTTACAATATAAAAATATATTTGCCATTAATTTTAAGGAGAAAAGATTGTTTAAAACTGGGTTTTGCTTTCAACAAATTGTAGTTATGCTTTGATATTACAGGTTCCTTTTGTTATTTGACCTTCATACAATGGGGTCTGGTTACTCCTTACAGGACCGGTGGGTGTAGGTCTGGCCTTAGAGGTAACAAACTCAGATCAGGAGATTTACATTTGAGTTAATACAAAGCTCAGAGCTGCCTCAAAGCCACTCAAAGCTGCAGAGGATTGAGAGATGCAGTTTTGTCTTGCAGGCCTCACTTAGAGAGTTTCTGGCCAAAAGAACATTTTAACAGATTCATACAGATGTGGTTCAAAATAAAGTTCAAACTTAGATCTATAAAAGAATTTCATTAGAAAGTTATTCCTCAAGAAATGGCTTGCTCTTAACATGGGCTTTTAAAGTTTTTAAGAAAATGATTTTCAAAAGGTGTTAAGATAAATATTTTGCCTAAGACTCTGCTTTAAGTTTGTCATTTAAGTCTCTGATGTTCTCAAGATAGATGCAAAACAAATACTGAGAGACATAACTTGGAGAAAGCTACCATAAGTATTTGTCAACAGTTTGATATATGTTCACTTCCATTCCTTAACAAAGAGAACATTAATGTAAAATCTCTCCAAATACGATTTTGACATCCTCCAATAAAGATTTGATATAATAATAAAATATTACAAAATAAAATCATGAAAATATTTTTAAAAGACTGTTTTAAGAGCATGATAAAATGTTTGTTCCTTATTTTAAACAACAATCAAATTGATTATTATTAATTGTTAATCTATTACATGACAAGCCTTTTTGACAAAATTAATAATTGTTATCTAAAAGATAAATTGTTAAAAATTTGCCTCTATACATGTTTTTATATTGTTATAGATTTATACATACATCCTATAAAAATGTAGCTACTGTGGGAGTAAAGCTCATATAATTAGATCACATGTTTATTCTTTTGAGTGTCCCCTTGCTTCAGAACAGATAATTGAATTGGGTGCTGTAGCTATTTGTTTTAAAATGTTAAAAATCAGACTTTTGATTTTTATATTAATAATATACATATATAGCTCATGGCTTACAAATTGCTTAAAGTTGTTTCTTTTTAATGATACTAATTCTTAACTTTTACAATTGTTTGTACAAATACAATTTAAAAAATTAATCAAAAATATACATACAACTATTGACAGCTTTTTAGGCTTTCTAGTTATAACTGTTTTAACATAAGAATCAAAATATAAAATTAGTTGTTACATATGTTATTTTTTAATACTAAATGTTCCAAATCAGATTAAGACAAATATTATAACTGATTATTATAATCAGTCATTTGAGATGTCTTATTAACAATTTAATATTAATCATATTACTAAGATTCCTCATAATTTACAAAGACAAGATATTATAAAACAGGCCCATAAAACATTACAACAATATTTTTATAATAAAAAAGGGGAGAATCACATCTCTATATACCATAAAATTTTTAAATTTTAATGCTAGGGATCTCTCTGAGTGTAGAGAAGAGGGCATGTTTGTGTTCTTTCTACAGGATGCTGAAGGAACAGGCTAGCTGCCAGAGTATGCTGGTGCTGAGATTTCACCCTGGCTTTCCACCTTGCTCTCCAGCCTTTTGGGGCCCCTCCTGGGTCTTTTGTTTTTTTTGTCATTTGGCCCCTGGGCCTTTAACAGATTAACCAGTTTTGTTAAATCACAGATTGATTCTGCCTTGACAGACGTGGAGGTAGCAACCATCGGCCTGCCTTCAGTTCTCTACCCTTGCTGCAGGCAAAGAGCTTTCTTGGTTCCTAAGCAGTAGAAACATCAATGCCAGAGAGGGTGACCTCTGGCTCCTAATAGTGGCTGAGGGCCATAAGCTGTGGAGTAGCCAATGAGGGGAAATATTGTGGTGCCACGAGCCAGATGCACACCGCCTCTTGGCTGCAGGGTAACTCCATGACGGGATTATTGTGAGTCCTCTACCTGGATGACCGTCACACCCACCAAGGGCCTGATTAAGCCTTTGGAGTGGGATGTGATGCCAGGAGTGGATGCAACTTACATAGCCTAAGGCAGAGGCCCTGCCCTACTAGGATCTAAAAAGGCCTAGTTACTGCGGTGCTGGACGTGGGGGCAAAACCACATAGCCTAAAACAGGCTCTCCACCGACCCTCTTTCCATAGCCACCCCCCAACTTAAGAAAGAAAAAAGGAGGAGATGTACGCCCCTCCTGAAAGCCTTAAAACCTGTGTACCCCAGAACATTAAACGAGGCCTTGACATAACCCAGACTGTCTGTCTTTCTTGGTGCTTGGCCTCCCTCCTTCTCTCCCCCTTTTTGACCTGCAGGTAGCACCCCTTCGGAACCCTGGAATAACTGACCCGCGGGACGGGTTACAGCCTGATGTCCACAGTTTGCACAGTTCCATTCCTCAAACCATGTGCCCTTTGTATCCTGTGATCATTTGGAAAACTTGTTGAGATATTGACTGACAGTAAATGCATTCTGTTGGCTGCACAGTTATTAATATAGTTCTGGATATGCCCTTCCTGTCAGTTTGTTGGTCTATGGTCCTGTCTTCATAGCATTATTGGACTGTTTTTTTTTTTTTCACTGTGGTTCTGTGCGATTCCTTGAAATCAGGTATTACAATGACTCCTAACACCATTGGATTTGATCAATCTGGTTTGACTGTAGTCTTCTGTGTTCCCATGTGAGTTTTGTCATTCCACAGTCTAGTTCCATTCTAAATGGCATTGAGGTTGTACTTGAGATTACATTGAGTCTGTAGATCACTATGTGAAGTATGAAGTTTGATAATATGAATGTTTATAAACTATAAGCACAGGAATCTTAGAATCTTTTGTCACCTTCTTTGACATTTCTTTCATCTCTGCTTTGGAGCATCTGAATTCCTTGGGTACTTATTCAAACTTGATTGCTTCCTTCCTTCCTTATTTTCTAACTTCCTATGATCTTACTCTGCCTTATTATCTGGTGTATGTGTGTTATGTCTACTGTTAATAAACTTTTTCTTTTTTAAAAAAGCTAATAAAATTATTTTAAAATATACATCTCAGTATTGTCATTTTTAAGTCATAAAATAATGTATCATATTAAATGCCTCTTATATGTACATGATTTCTTCTGATGCTTAAAGTAATATGCACTCAACCAGTTTTTGAAATCTATTTGGAACATTAAACATGATAGAAGTAGAAAAATCTCTTATGAAATCCTCTATGAATGAAAATTGTGACAGAGTCCTGATTAGACAGAAAGCATTTCATCTCCAAGGGAGAATATGCAGTGTAACTGTGGCTTCATAGAATGAATTGAGTAATGTTCCTTCTGTTTTGATTTTGCAGAATAGTTTGAAGAGTATTGGCATTAGTTCTTCTTTGAAGGTCTGATAGAATTCTGCACTAAAACCATCTGGTCCTTGGCTTTATTTTATTTATTTATTTATTTATTTTGGTTGGGAGATATCTTATGACTGCTGCTATTTCTTTTGGGGTTATGGGACTGTTTTGATGGTTTATCTAATCCTAAAAGTTATCTAATTAACTTTGGCACCTGACTTCTGTCTAGAAAATTATGCATTTCATTCATATTTTCCAGGGTTTTTTTTTTTTTGAGTATAGGCTTTTGTAGTAGTATCTGATGATTTTATTGAGTTTACTCAGTTTCTGCTATACCTCCCTTTTCATTTCTGAGTTTGTTAATTTGGATACTGTCTCTTTGCCCTCTGGGTAGTCTGGCTATGGGATTGTCTATCTTGTCAATTTTCCCAAGAATCGGCTCCTGGTTTTGTTCATTCTTTGTATAGTTCTTTTTGTTTCTACTTGGTTGATTTCAGCCCTGAGTTTGATTATTTCCTGCCATCTACTCCTCTTGGCTATATTTGCTTCTTTTTGTTCTAGAGTTTTCAGGTGTCCAGTTAACCTGCTAGTGTATGTTCTCTCCAGTTTCTTTGTGGAGGCACTGAAAGCAGAGTTTTCCACTTATCAATGCTTTCATTGTGCCCCATAAGTTTGGGTATATTGTGGCCAATATAATTTTCACCAAACTCCAAATAGTCTTTAATTTCACTCTTTATTTCTTCCTTGACCAAGTTTTCATTGAGTGGGGTATTGTTCAGCTTCCATGTTTATGTAGGCTTTCTGTTGTTACTGAAGAGCAGCCTTACTCCACAGTGATCTGATAGGAAGCATGGGATTAGCTTCACCTTCTTGAATCTGTTGAGGCCTGTTTTGTGACCAATTATATGGTCAGTTGTGGAGAAGGCACTATGAGGTGCTGAGAAGAAGGTATGCTGCTTATCGCTTTATTCACAGACTACACAAGAGAAACTGGAATGGCTGTGGTAAGGGAACAGAGATCATGAGGCCTAAGCACTCAAAGGAGAAAGGGATCCTTTCCATAAGATATAAGGTTTTTAATATGCTGATCTATATTGTTAAGGGTTTTAAAACCTATGGGTATTAATAGGAGTAAATGGAATGCAAAGGCAACTCAAAATAAGAAGTAAACATTGATGCAGGAAAAACATAGAACAAGTAGATGATGAATGGGAAACAAAGGAAGAGGGAGACCACGGTAGAAGAAAAGGGCTGAATGAGGGCATGTGGCATGCAGAGCAGAGATCGAGCCCGCAGCCTGGAGCAGAAAGGAAGGTGTTCTGTTAATAATGGTATCAGCAGCTGAGGTCCCTCTTTACCATAAGAACAAACTCCTAGGCCTTGCCCTGCTGTACTGATAATTACAGTGTCTCTCTTTTTTTCTTTATTCAGCATCCTCAACTGCACACAGACATATGGGAGACTTCCTCTAGCACACCCTCTCCTTTAACGGATCAACTTTTGGCATTCAGCTTTGAAAATTTTTTTAAGAATTTCAAGAAGGAAGGCAAAATCTTCTCTGAGGAAACCATCACCTTCATTGAATCCCATCTGAAGGATAAGAACCTTCAGGGGGCATTGTCTAAAATTACTGATGCTCTGAAAAACATTGACAAAGCCCCACTGAACATTGCTGTGACTGGAGAAACAGGGACAGGGAAATCTAGCTTTATCAATGCCCTGAGGGGAGTGAGGGATGAAGAAGAAGGTGCAGCCCCCACTGGGGTGGTAGAGACAACCATGAAGAGAACTTCATACCCACACGCAAAGCTTCCCAATGTGAAAATATGGGACCTGCCTGGCATTGGAACCACTAACTTCCCACCACAAAACTACCTAATGGAAATGAAGTTTGATGAGTATGACTTCTTCATTATCATCTCTGCCACACGCTTCAAAGAAATTGAAATACATCTGGCCAAAGCCATTGAAAAGATGAACACCAAGTTCTACTTTGTCCGAACCAAGATAGATCAAGATGTCAGTAATGAGCAGAGGAGTAAACCTAGGACTTTCAATAGAGACAGTGTCTTAAAGAAAATTAGAGAAGACTGTTCAGGGCATCTTCAGAAGGCTCTCTCCAGTCAGCCTCCAGTCTTCCTAGTCTCTAACTTAGATGTGTCTGACTTTGACTTCCCAAAGCTGGAGACCACCCTACTCAGTGAGCTCCCAGTCCACAAACGCCACATATTCATGATGTCCTTGCACAGTGTTACTGAGACTGCCATTGACCGCAAGAGGGATTTCCTCAGACAGAAGATCTGGCTGGAGGCCCTGAAGGCAGGAGTTTTGGCCACCATTCCACTTGTGGGCTTCATCGAAGATGAAATACAAAAGTTAGAGAAAACCTTGAATCTCTACAGGTCATACTTTGGACTGGATGAAGCCTCACTGGAAAATATTGCCAAAGTTTTCAATGTGCCTGTGAATGAAATCAAAGCACACCTTAAGTGTTTCCATTTGTTAACAAAGAATAAAGACATGTCCTTCAAAGAAAAACTGTTAAAGTATATTGAACATATTTCTTGTGTTACTGGGGGACCACTTGCCTCAGGCCTTTACTTTAAAAAGACTTACTATTGGAAAAGTCTCTTCATTGATACTGTGGCAAGTGATGCCAAGTCTCTCCTTAATTTGGAAGAGATTTTATCACAGAAGCAAAGGTTGTCCAGGCTGATCTCCCTGTATACTGGGGAACAGGAAGAAAGCTATGAAGCACTGACTTTGCATTGGTTACAGGCACTGACTTAAAGCCTGCTTTTAAGCAGCAAACATTTTCTGGAAAATATCAGAGGATTCTTCTCTTTCACAGATAGAATATCACTACAGCAATACAGAACACCAATAGCTTATAATTTAAGATCAAGAACTGACAAATAAGACCTCATAAAATTACAAAGTTTCTGCAAGGCAAAGGACACTGTCAAAAGGACAAAACAGCAACCAACAAACTGGGAAAAGATCTTCACCAACCCTACGTCTGACAGAGGGCTAATATCAAATATATACAAAGAACTCAAGAAGTTAGACCCCAGGGAACCAAATAACCCTATGCTCAACAACATTAGTCATTAGGGAAATGCAACTCAAAACAACCCTAAGATTTCACCTCACACCAGTCAGAATGGCTAAGGTTAAAAACTCAGGAGACAGCAGGTGTTGGTGAGGATGTGGAGAAAGAGGAACACTCCTCCACTGCTGGTGGGATTGCAAGATGGTGCAACCACTTTGGAAATCAGTCTGGCGCTTCCTCAGAAAACTGAACATGACACAACCAGAGGACCCTGCTATACCACTCCTGGGCATATACCCAGAGGATTCCCTGGCATGCAATAAGGACACATGCTCCACTATGTTCATAGCACCCCTATTTATAATAGCCAGAAGCTGGAAAGAACCCAGATGTCCCTCAGTGGAGGAATGGATACAGAAAATGTGGTATATTTACACAATGTAATACTACTCAGCAATTAAAAACAATGAATTCATGAAATTTGTATGCAAATAGTGGGAACTGGAAAATATCATCCTAAGTGAGGTAACCCAATCACAAAAGAATATGCATGGAATGCAATCACTGATAAGTGGATATTAATTAGCCCAGAAGCTATGAATACCCAAGACACAAGTAGCATATCAAATGACTCCCATGAAGAAATAAGGAGAGGGCCCTGATCCTGGAAAGACCTGATCCAGCATTGTAGGGGAGAAACAGGACAGAGAAAAAGGAGGGAGGTAATTGGAGAATGAGTGTAGAGAAGGCTTATGGGACATATGGGGAGGGGGGAACTGGGAGAGGGGAAAGTGTTTGGAATGTAAACAAAGAATGTAGAAAATAAAAAAAAAGTGGCATATTTAAAAAAGAGAACTCTCTTCCATTAAAGTGTCATTATGAAAATATATGGTTGTATACCTGTGACTTATAATAACTTTGCCTAATTAAACTGGGATCATTTGTCCCAAGGAGATTTCCCAAGCTGTGCAACACTCTCCTGAGATGAAGAAATTAGCACACTGTGTAACCATTTGTGCTTTTCTGTATCTGCCTCAGTTCCAGAATAATGACACAGAGGTTCATTTATTTATATATTAATGCCTATCCCTTAGTTAAGTGTGTTCCACAACTAACTTATAACCTGTTTATACTATTCTATGTCTGAGACAAGTCTGGTTGCCTATTCTCACTTTCATGCATTCAATTTCCTCCACAATTTTGTAGTGAATCTCTTCAGCCTGATTGTTTCCCAGAGTTTTATATATATATATATATATATATATATATATATATATACATATACACATACACATACACATACACATACACATACACATACACATACACATACACATATACATATATATCCCTGAGTTGTCCCACCTATTTTCTCCTGCCTTTCTGTGGGCATTCAGCTCTTTGCTGACAGATGATGCTTTGACACCATGCAGAAGAGCTTGTTGCTACAATCCTCTCTTGACTTTCTTTAGAGGTTTAGGAAGTAGAGGGGACTGCTTCCCAGCACACATCTCTACATGAGGTGGTATCTACATAGACATGATAAGCACAGAGCAGATGGGATGATGACCATTGTCTATCCTACTTCCAGGGAGAGTTGGGTAATGCACGGATGAGTAAACACACCTGGAGTTCTGTCCTGACACAGACATTTTATTCCAAAACTTTCACCAGTCAAAAGGATGAGTTTGAAATCTGGGTTGTAGGCAACACAGAATTTTATTAAATTATCATTTCTTGTGGTATGGTAAAGGCTCAAAAACATCTTAAAATCATCCCTCCTGCTGGACAAGGGGTGCCTAACATAAGCGCTTAATGTCTCTCCCTCAACTTCCTTCTTTCTCTTCCTCTTTCCTCTCTTTCTATTCCTCAGGCTTTTGCTCTTCTTCCTCCTCATTCTTCTCCCTTCTTCTGTCTTTATTTCTACACCTGCTTCCATCTTTCATTTGCCCACTCACTTGTGAGACTTGGCAAACACAGTATCTGCTGGGCAGACTTGCAGCCTCACAATATTTTGGAGAGTTGGTATTGCAGATTCTGTCCAAACACCAAGAATTCTCTCTTCTCTAAGAAATGGCAAGGGTTTTGTTGTTGGGTATTTTTTTTTCATCTCTATGGGCTTCCATTGGTTAAACTGGAGCATTTGTACTAGAAGTTATCTGACATCTCCTGCTATAGAGGAGTCTCTTGTGCAATGCATGGAACCATCACCTGTCAACAAAGTGCTGTTGGCTTATGAGCAAAAGTCAGGAAGCAATAAATGAGAGCTCTAATAAAAAGGATGGATTTCTAGAAGAAGGAGAGAGAATGGGATATCCCCACTTGAGGGACAGATGGAGGGAAGGAAATGTGATGTTACAGACTGTGGAAAGGCTTTGTATTTGTTTCCGCTGGAAAAACTCTGGATTCCTTTCAAATTGATAAAAATCAAAACTGAATATTTTGGCTGCCAATAATGAAAAAGAATCAAGAAGACTAAACAAATCAGGCACCATACATTCCTAATCCCTCTACATAGAAACTGTTATGGGACTGTTTCAAGCCAAGCTTCTACTTCAAGCTTCTACTTCAAGCTTCTACTAAGCTTAGCCAATAAAACTTGTTGGCTATAAGACCATCCAGAGACTGCCCCACCTAGGGATCCATCCCATTTAGTTACAAAACCCAGACACTATTGTGGATGCCCACAAGTGCTTGCTGACAGGAGCCTGATATAGCTGTCACCCAAGAGGCTCTGCTAGTGCATATCAAATACAGATGGGGACACTCTCAGCCAGCCATTGAACTGAGCACAGGGTCCACAATGGAGAACCTAGAGAAAGGACCCAAGGATCTGAAGGGGTTTGGAGTGCCACAGGAGGAACAACAAGATGAGCCACCCAGTACCCCCTTCCCAGAGCTCCCAGGGACAAAACCATCAAGCAAAGAGTACACATGGAGTTACCCATGGCTCCAGATGCATAGGCAGCAGAGGATGGCTTTGTTGGACATCAAAGGAGGAGAGGCCCTTGGTCCTGGGAAGACTCAGTGCAGCATTGTAGGGGAATACCAGGGCAAGGAAGTTGGAGTGGGTTGATTGAGGAACAGGGGGAGAGGGAGGGGTTATGGGATGTTTCCGGGCAGGGGGGCCAGGAAGGAGACAACATTTGAAATGTAAATAAAGAATATATCTAAGAAAAAATTGTTAAAAACTCAACTGGACAAAAACACAAAAGTAGTTGGCTATGAAATTACCAGAATCATAATGTCATCTTTTCAAATTTATATTACTGTTTTAAAAAGATATTAACCTCCTTAGAAGGTCAGAATACAGGAAAATTCTATTAATTTAGGGCTAGAAGGGAGAAGCAGAAATTGATTAAGTATTGGGAGGGAGGGATCTGGGTGGGGAAGGGGACAGGGAGGGGAAGAGGGGAACATGATCAGGTATTCTGAGGAGAGAGAACAGGACTGAAGCCCTGCGGGCCAGCAGAAAGAATCCAAATAAGCAACTTCAGGAGGTAGGAGGTGGGGGGGACCTTCTAGAAGGTGCCAGAGACCTGGGAACTAAGCAACTCTCAGGACTAAAAGGGAGGGACCTTAGATGAAATGTCCTACAGTGGAGAGAGGGAACTTGTTGAGTCTACCTCCAGTAGAAACACAGGGCATCAAGTGGAGGGATGGGGTTCTCATCCCACAATCAAAACTCTAACCCAGAATTGTGGGCTGAGAAGATGTAATCTGGACTGAAAAAAAATAGAAAGAGTAAAGAATAAATTTTAAAAGGCTGAAATAAAATTTCTGATGCATAAGTTAAAAAAAAACAAAAAATGTGGAGGCATAAAGAAATCCAGGCCTTTGATCTCAAATGTAGAAACAAAGACACAGAGATAGAAACTCTAAGACAAGTACTGCCCATTTGTCAATTCTTGATCTTAGAGCATAAGCTATTGGTGATCTGTTCAGGAACTTTTCCCCTGTGCCCATGTCCTCAAGGGTCTTCCCCAGTTTCTTTTCTATTAGTTTCAGTGTGTCTAGTTTTACATGGAGGTCCTTGATCCACTTGGAGTGAAGTTTAGTACATGGAGATAAGAATGGATCAATTCCCATTCTTCTGCATGCTGACCTCCAGTTGAAACAGCACCATTTGTTGAAAAGGCTATCTTTTTTCCATTGGATGTTTTCAGCCCCTTTGTCGAGGATCAAGTGGCCATAGGTGTGTGGGTTCATTTCTGGATCTTCAATCCTGTTCCATTGATCCACCTGCCTGTCACTGTACCAATACCATGCAGTTTTTAACACTATTGCTCGGTAGTATTGCTTGAAGTCAGGGATACTGATTCCCCCAGAATTTCTTTTGTTGTTGAGAATAGTTTTAGCTATCCTGGGTTTTTTATTATTCCAGATGAATTTGAGAATTGCTCTTTCTAACTCTATGAAGAATTGAGTTGGAATTTTGATGGGTATTGCGTTGAATCTGTATTTTGCTTTTGGCCAAATGGCCATTTTAACTATATTAATCCTGCCGATCCATGAGCATGGGAGGTTTTTCCATTTTTTGAGGACTTCTTCCATTTCCTTCTTCAGAGTCTTGAAGGAGAATTGGGTTCTGATGATACCAAGTAGCCTAGGTTTCTGTTGCTTGTGTTCTTGCCCTTACCTCTTGATATCTGGTTATCTCTGGTGTTAGTTGGTCTTGCTGTCTCGGTGTCTTGTCCCTCCTCCAAGCCTGTGTGTCAATACTCCTAGGAGACCCGTTTTCTCCTCATGGGATTTAGGTATGGAGGGCTGTAGCACAGGGTCAGCTCCGGGGTACAGATGGAAACTGGAAGGATCCTGTCTGAGGCTGCTCCTCAGTGTCAGGAGCCATAATGAGACAAGCTAATATACTAGCAGGTGATCGTCCTGAAATGGCCTGCTTCTGATCATTATATAATATGTGACAGCTGAGCCCTCATTCAGCAAGGTTGTGTGGGATGAATTTTAGGAAAGATTCCTGCTATTAATATGCTTCCTGTTGTTATTAAATATATATAATAATCAGTAAGTAATAGCACAACTCTTTGGAGTACATCTCTGCAGATCCACGAAGATGTACTTTCTTATAGTGAGGCTATGTAGACAAATAATGACTTAAGTTTTACTGATGATTCTATAAGAATTCCTAAAATTAGATCTGTGATTATTAAGCTCTTTAATAGTTGAACTTCTATTGGTCCTTTTCTGCTAGTGAAAACTGCAATGAGAACTCTACCACTCTCCCAAGTGTCACCAGTTAATTGCTCTTAGATGGCAACCAGACATTCTCCTACTCAGAGCACATTCCAAGAGGTGGTAAAGCAATTAACTAAAGGTCATAAAAAAGAGAACTGTGATTTGTTATAGGTGTTAGGACAGAAGATAAAATATTGACTGGGTTTATCTATACAAAAGTTCACTTATAACTTAGTTATCGTTTTAAACTTTCTATGAACCTTTAGAGAAGGCAAATCATAGCCGTCTAGCTAGATAATTACTCCTAATGGATATGCATGCAAACATTCTTTATTGTAAACTTCTATTTCAATTTATGACTTGATATTTTATATGAACTTGTGATAAACTTTGTAACATGTGAGCATGTATTCTGAAAAGATGTTTAAGGGCTGAGGACAAAGAGAGGAGGGACCAGAAGAATTCAGATGAGAGAAACAGAGCTGAGAGAAGAACTAAGCTGAGGAGAAGGTTTTAGTCAGAAGAGAACAAGATTAAGAGAATACAGAGTGAAATAACTTAGAAACTATAGGTAGCATAAAATAACTAAGAGAACAATGTGCAGGATGGAGAGGGAAAGAGGAAAAAAGAAGATGTTGCAGAGAGCAGAAGAAGCAGGCAGGCTTCTCCTCATCATGGGACAGGACTGGCCTCATGGTAAGGACAAGATAGGCTTAGTCTTGTTTTGATTTGCATTTCCCTGATAAGTAAGGATGTTGAACATTTCTTTAGGTGCTTTTCAGTCATTCGATATTCCTCAGGTGTAAATTCTTTGTTTAGCTCTGGACCCCATTTTTTTTGTTTTGTTTTGTTTTCCAGACAGGGTTTCTCTGTGTAGCTCTGGCTGTCCTGGAACTCACTTTGTAAACCAGGCTGGCCTCGAACTCAGAAATCCACCTGCCTCTGCCTCCCAAGTGCTGGGATTAAAGGCGTGCTCCTTCCAGGCTGTACCCCATTTTTAATGGAGTCATTTGGCTCTCTGGAGTCTACCTTCTTATATTCTTTATATATCTTGGATATAAGGCTTCTGTTGGATGTAGGGTTGGTAAAGATCTTTTCCCAATTTGTTGGTTGCCATTTTGTCCTTTTGACAATGTCCTTTGCCTTACAGAAACTCAGTAATTTTATGAGGTCCCATTTGTCAATTCTTGATCTTACAGCATAAGCTATTGGTGTTCTGTTCAGGAAATTTTCCGCTGTGCCCATGTCCTCAAGGGTCTTCCCCAGTTTCTTTTCTATTAGTTTCAGTGTGTCTGGTTGTATGTGGATGTCCATGATCCACGTGGACTTGAGCTTCAGAGGTTAATTTTTAACATAGCATTTTTTATCAATTCTTAGGGAATTTTACAGCATGTACCCAATCACACACATGTCCCAGTTCTTCCATGTCTGACCCAATTCCCTTGTGACCTCTTTGCCCCAAAAAAGTTAAAAATAAAAATAAACATTTTTAAATCAATAAAATATATTTTAAATTTAAAAAGATTAATTTAGAAACCAAAATCCAATTTGTGTTACCTATATACTCATTGAAGCAGAGTCAAACTTTCAGTGGCCTACCACATACATAGAACTGAGTCTTTCCATTCATGAACAACCACCTCCACAGAAATCTTCAACTATGCAGACATAACATCAGCATCAATATCTAATGTATTCAGAATTCTCTTTGATACCTTCCTGTTTAGGCTGGTCCTTCTCCTTTAGTAGGTGGGAAATGGAGTGGGTGTAGAGGTTGTCACAGAAGACTTCCATGTCCCTATTTCTCAACTGTGCATCTGCAATTACTGATGTAACTGCAAAAGTAGGTTCTTTGCTCCTTAGAGACAGTGGAAACAGGATCATGATCTTCCCCACTGTTTCTGACAAGACCAAAAATTGGAAGGGTCTCCCCTGCAGTAGGACCACAGACCTAGACAAGTCCCTCTGAGGTAGCCATGTGCTGTGGACATCAACATGGCTTCAAGTAGCAGCAAAGGCCACTTAGGTGAGTATGGCTTCATAGCCATGACATGATCCAATGACTTCAGGCAGCAGCCTAGAGCACATATATCTGCATGGTCATTGATTGGTGGTAACACTGGTCATAGTCATCAAACAAACCCTGGCTGCAATAGGACCACAGATGGAGACATGGCACTCAGTGGCATCATGAATTCGTGCATCACCATGGCCTCAGGGAACAGTACAGGCCAGTCACTTCAGCCTGGTCAGTACAGTCTTGACATATCCCATTCTCCCACTTTCCACAGAACATGTAGTTCTCTATTTCCTCTTTCCCATCTCACCATCACATTATTTGTTCATCACAATGGTCCCCACTGCTGGCACTACGAGACTCTGTGACTTCAGGTTATTTATTTATTTATTTATTTTTGTAATTTCTTTTTCTGTTTGTGTTTTTGTAATTTCTTATTATATGAGAATTTCACTGATACTACTTAACGCTGCCTTTATGCACACAGGTACAGTAGCATCTACTGGATCATGGGAAGCCTCTCTGGGGACACATCCCTGAGAAAATGGATTCCCTTTACCCCAGAAGCCATAAGTTATCAATAGATCCTCAGAAAGGGGTAGAACTCCACGAGTCCTTCTCCCAAAAACACTTGAGTTTTGACTGGCTTGATTTTGTGCAGGTCTTTGTATGCTGCTCACAGTCTCTGGGATTTCATGTATGCAACAGTCCCACCATGATCACAAATAGTGTTTCTCAGAAGATTTCTAATACCTCCAGCTCTTACAATCTCACAAGCTCTCTTCTGCAATGATCTGTGCACCTTGGGAAGAAGAGGGTGATACAGAATTGCCATTTAGAGATGAGTACTTTACAAACAGTTACCCTCAGCAAGTTGACCAGTCATTGGTCTCTATGAATTACAAACTACTATAAAATGAGCCTCTTGAATAAGAAAATATTTCACTGCCCCTGCTATTTCCTTTTTCTTTTTATTGGATATTTTCATTTACATTTCAAATGTTTTCCACTTTCTGGGTCTCCCCTTTGGAAACCCCCTATCCCATCCCCCATTCTCCTGCCTCTATGCAGGTGCTCTGCTTCTCAACTACCCACTCCCATGTTCCTGCCTTGGCATTCCCATACACTGGGGCATCAAACACTCTCAGGCCTAAGGGAGTCTCCGCCCACTGATGCCAACAAGGCCAACCTCTTCCACATATGCAGACATCACTGTGGGTCCCTCCATGTTTACACTTTGTTTGGTGGTCCATTCCCTGGGAGCTGGGGAGTGGTGGGGTGGGGTCTGCCCAGATGGCACTGTTGCTCCCAAATATGAGGCTGCAAAACCTCTCAGCTGCTTCAGTCCCTTTTCCAACTCCTACACTGGGGACCCTGCACTCAGTGCAATGGTGTGCTGCAAGCATCTGCCCCTGTATGCCTAAAGCTCTGGCACAGCCTCTCAGGAGACAGCCATCTCAGGTTCCCTCAGCAACCACTTCCAGCAACCACAATAGTCTCCAGGTTTGGTGACTGTATATGGGATAACCTATTCCACAGAATAGAAACTGAAGGAACACTACCCAATTCATTCTATGAAGCTACAATTACATTTATACCTAAACCACACAAAGATCCAACAAAGAGAACTTCACATCAATTTCCCTTATGAATATCAATGCAAAAATACTCAATAATATTCTCCCAAAATGGATCCAAGAACATATCAAAAAGATCATTCACCACGATCAAGTAGGCTTCATCCCAGGGATGCAGGAATGGTTCAATATATGGAAATCCATCGATGTAATCCACTACATAAACAAACTCAAAAAAAAGCACATGATCATTTCATTTGATGCTGAATAAGCACTAGAAAAAATTCAGCATCCCTTCATGTTAAAAGTCTTGGAAAGATCAGGAATTCAAGACCCATACCTAAACATAGTAAAAGCAATATACAGAAAACCAGTAGCTGACATCAACCTAGAGAGAAACTTGAAGCAATCCTACTAAATCATAGGCTAGACAAGGCTGTTCTCTTTCTCCATGTCTCTTCAATACAATACTTAAAGTTCTAGCTAGAGCAATTAGACAACAAAAGGAGGTCAGAGGTATACAAATTGGAATGGAAGAAGTCAAACTATCACTATTTGCAGATGATATGATAGTATATTTAAGTGACCCCAAAAATTCTATCAGAGAACTCCTACAGCTGATAAACTACTGACCCAGCTATCTCTACAAGTAATGGGTGGCAAGATCAAGCAGGCTAACTGCTAAGCTTTGCTGATGTGTGTACTGCTTGCTTGGTCGCTTGCATGCTTGGATGACTAAGGCACCTGCTGTACCTCTGATACAGAATCAAGCCTTCCCCAAACCCAGACAAGATATGAGTTAGTCTGCCCAAAATATTAACTTTGTGGGTTTTCCTTTTATAATCCTTTCGCTGGCAATAGCTTAGGCCTTGTCCTGGACAGATTCTTTTTAATAAAATGTCTCTAATTTACTAAAACCAAACCTCAAGTCAAACTGGTAAACCTCTAAACCCAAGACCTACACAGGATAGCTTTCTCAGGGGTAGATGCTATCACATGAGTTAGCAGTCTCCAAGAGGAATCCAGAGTATCAGAACAGTTTGGCCTGTTTGTAACCTTATCTACCCTTGAATGTGGAAAGTTGCCCTTGATTCTTACAAACTAGCCATTTCCAGGAATAGAAACTGAAACCTACTCTGAGTACAGACTCCTCCTTGGGTGTTTGAGATGAATAGGACTCAGAAGCAGGCAGAAAAGGGCTGTTGAGTGAGGAAAAGAAACTCAGGGAGTTCAGACTGTTCGTCCCACAGCCTCCTCCTTTTTTGTGCAGCTCTCCCTGGGACACCAGAACTCCACACATCACGTCTTCCCTTCATAAACATCCTGAATCTGAATTCCAGTTTTAGATAAAGACCTTTCCTGTGAGGAGAACCATCACAGAAGTG
Source organism: Apodemus sylvaticus (assembly GCF_947179515.1). Lineage (NCBI taxonomy): Eukaryota > Metazoa > Chordata > Mammalia > Rodentia > Muridae > Apodemus > Apodemus sylvaticus. The sequence goes on from NC_067481.1 coordinate 76,196,281, forward strand.
TTATTGCCACCAGATCAAGGTCACCACTGCTGAAGTAATGAAGGGTGTCAGGGTTAGCTTGTTCGATAACCCAAGATGTGTGTTAACACGAGGAGTGGAGTCCTGACACCAGGACAGGAGAGCTTGGGCTTTGTACTCAGGGAGCATCCTGGGAACAGGAGTATCCTCCAGTGGCCATCTTCTGGACCACAGAGCATCCCAAGGCAAACAAGGCAACACCTTCCTTCCACCTGTGTGTTGTGGGCATTGACTGTCTTCTTGAGCAGTCAACCTTAGATGAAAGATGCCGGGTTGGGATTCTCAGATGCCGGTGGAGTCCACGCTGTAGGTTCTTCATTTCTCACATAGAGATGCAATTCCAGATCAGAAACAGTCACAGACAAGCTCTGGAAGGTCATGTTAGACCCTCTGGTTTTCAAAGATTCTTCTGTCATGGGTCACTTGTTATTCTAAAGGGCCTATTTTGTAGTTCTTCCTCTTTTTCTCTTGCAGTTTGCAAAAAAATTTGCTCTATATAATCACAATTTTAACTATAATATGACTTCAGGAGTTTCTTTTCTGCCCTGTACATCTGGAGTTCAACATGCTTCATGTATTTATCTGGGTATGCTTTTTCTTTCTTGCTAGGATTCCTTGAAATTTATATATTCTTTGTTCTGAGTTATGCAAGACAAGAAAGATACTGCAGGATGTGTTAAAGCTTGGCAAGCAGCAGAAGAGAGTCTCTGATAGAATGAACGCCACAGAGCCTTACAGAAGCACTTTCAGTGATCACCACAAAAAAGGTCCTTTTAGTAATTCAATTCCCACAGACCAAAACCTCTTGCTTGATCTAGGAGTTGTCCGATAGAATCATTACCTGAGCAATTCTCAGCCACACGAGGCTTCCTGGTTGGCCAGGTATGTCTTGGGACTGAGCACATGCTAAGGTTCTGAAATTCCCAAGAATCAGCAACCCCATTAATTCTCAGATAACAGTCACTTATTGCTTTCAAGAGCTTAACTTCAGACCATAAGTGGCCATCACTCCAAAGTAAATGCCAAGTGCAATGACTCTTCCAATTTGCCCACTGCATCTACCTTTTGTTTAAGCTCTATTCAGTTTTCTTGTGAATTAAATTTATGTTGAAGATCATGCACCCTTCCAGTAAATACAGTGTTTTCTCTATCCTACCATTTCACAATCTTACACAAAGAAGCCTATAAACTTATGAGTGGAAAGACAAGGATAGCAGTTGCTAGACCAAGGAATCTATTTGAATGATACACAAGATTGAATAAAGCTAAAGTATCTGCACTGCTTTCCATAGCATCCACTCCAGTGTTATCAGGCAAGCTTTTTGAGAAAGTGTCCTTAATTTCTTGCTGAAAATTATGAATCAGTTAAGAAGAATGAGGGTGGCCCACCAAATGCATTTAACCTTTTTTTTCCAGTCATACTTGTTCTTGTTGAAAGAACAAGTTCTTTTTGAAAGAATAAATTCTGGCTCCCTGGTGCAAATGGTGGCTGGAAGACACCTGTCCCAGCTGCTCCACTGATTGTATGCCCTGTGTCCTCCAAGCTGTTGGTAATTTTTAAGTAAGGTCTAATCCAATTAATATTTCCCAATAGTTTTTGAAAATCATTGTCTTTAATTCATCAATCCTAAGTTGCAACTTTTGAGATATGATAAATTCACTATAAATTGTTTTTCCCAAATAATTTATTGGCTTGTTATGTTGTATTTTATCAGGGGCAATAATTAATCTAGACAGGGTCAATATGCCAATCATATTTTTCAAAATTAATTCAGTTAAATCCTTTGTTTATTCTTTTATAATTTTTAAGGGTCTTTGTCCAGTACTCTTCTGAACCCAAGCTACCACTTCTGTGAAGCCAAACCCCTCCTTCCCTCTAGATTGTTTTAATATTGGGTTGGGGAGGTGTACATAGGGGAGAAGGAAATCTTGGTGTTTTTTTCTGCTTTGTATTTTATTTTACATATAATGTAAAATAAAAGCCTTTTCATACCTGGCACTAATGGATCTTAATGCTTGATCCACAAATTTCTGACAAAGAGTTGAACTACCCTGGAATAGAACCTTCCATTGATACCTTTGAGAGGGCTTTTGAAAATTAATAGAGAGAGCCTTTGGTCACCATTTGCACCAGAGAGCCAGGCACTCCACAGCCTTCTGTGCACAGCCTGCGGGGAGAGAGGGATCTCCCAGCAGATCCTCCACTCCTGAGCACAGAGGTGAGAGCTCCACTTTCTCTCCAATATCTCACTGGAGGGGAACAGATAGGAGCACACACCTCCTTCGTCAGCCTCCACTCCCTGTAGAGCATTGATGAGACTGGACTTTCCAGCCCCAGTCTCCCCCATCACTGCAGTGTTCAGTGGGGCTTTCTCAATGTCACCCAGAGCTCTGCTGATTGCAGAAACTGTTTCCCGAAGATTTCCAAACTCTAAGGATGATTCAATGAAGGCAATTAATTCCTGAGACAGGACTTTGGTTTTCATCTTGAAATTTGAAGATTTGTGCCAAAGCTGGAGGGCAAATTGGGATCCTCCTATGGAGGGGGTTTAGAATAGGAAGTCTGACCCATGCCTGGGAAATATCGATGGTACCTAAGGGAGGAAAGAAGCAAGAAGGTCAATCAATTAGTTCAGAAAGAACAGCCAATGGGAGAGCATGGTCCAGTATCTGCCCCCACATTATAAACAGGGACTTTCTTCCCTTTAATTGAATGTGCAAGACTGAACAACACTTACTCCTGGGTTTACCTTTAACTTTGGTTTGACTCACATTCTTTAACCTTTGACTATTTTCTTTACAGTTTACTGCTTAGATGGTCTATCTAATCCTGATTTTAACTTTGGTATTTGGTATCTGCCTAGAAACTTTTCCATTTCATCTAGATTTTCCTGTTGCGTTGAGTATCAACTTTTGTAGTAGGATCTGATGATTTTTTGAATTTCTTCAGTTTCTTTTGTTATATCTCCCTTTTCATTTCTGATTTTGTTAATATGGATACTGTCTCTGTGCCCTCTGGTTACTCTGGCTAAGGGTTTATCTGTCTTGTTGATTTTCTCAAAGAACCAGCTCCTGGTTTTGTTTATTCTTTGTATAGTTCTTTTTGTTTCTACTTGATTAATTTCAGCCCTGAGTTTGATGATTTCCTGCTGTCTACTCCTCTTGGGTGTATTTGTTTCTGTTTCTTCCAGAGCTTTTAGGTGTGCTGTTAAGCTGCTAGTGTAGGCTTTCTCCAGTTTCTTTTTGGAGGCACCTAATGCTATGATTTTTTCCTTTTAGCACTGCTTTCATTGTGTCCCATAAGTTTGGGTATGCTGTGCCTTCATTTTCATTAAATTCTAAAATGTCTTTTATTTCTTTCCTTATTTCTTCCTTGACCACGGTATCATTGAATAGAACATTGTTCAGTCTCCATGTGTTTGTGGACTTTCTGTTGTTTTTGTTACTATTGAAGACCATCCTTCATCTGTAGTGATCTGATATGAGGCATGGGTTATTTCAATCTTCTCATGTCTGTTGATCTGTGTTTTGTGACCAATTATGTGGTCAGTTTTGGAGAAGGTACCATGAGGTGCTGAGAAGAAGGTATATTCTTTTGATTTAGGATGAAATGTTCTATAAATATCTGTTAAATCTGTTTGGTCCATAACTTCTGTTAGTTTCACTGTGCCTCTGTTTAGTTTTTGTTTCTCTGATCTATCCACTGATGAGAGTGTGGTATTGAAGCCACACACAATTATTGTGTGAGGTGCAATGTATGCTTTGAGCTTAGTAAATGTGGGTGTCTTTGCATTTGGAGCATAGATGTTCAGAATTGAGAGTTCTTCTTGGTAGATTTTTTCTTTGATGACTATGAAGTTTTCTTCCATGTCTTTTTTGATGACTTTTGGCTGAAAGTTGATTTTATCCGAAATTAGAATGGCTACTCCACCTTGTTTCCTGGAACTATTTGCTTGGAAAATTGCTTTCCAGCCTTTTACTCTGAGGTAGTGCTTGTCTTTGACATTGGGGTGAGTTTTCTGTATGCAGCAAAGTGCTGGGTCTTGTTTACGTATCCAGTATATTAGTCTATGTGTTTTTATTGGATTTATGGAACCAGTAGAATTAATCTTCTATCCCCTAAAGGCAGATTCATGAAGCATATAAAATGTATTATGAAAATTCTACATAGCATCAGCTATGGATAACCATGCATGAAAAGTTCTATGTAGACTTTGAGTTCTGTTACCTACACAAATAGGAGTACCCTGGACTCCTACAATGCAGTTCATAATTTCTGTACCCTCTTCCATATGCTTAGCACTTCCCCACTTGTCATAAGGATCAAGTAACCAAATAGATTTATTAACCACCAAGGGGTTATCCATATCTCCCCCAATTTACTCCTGTGTTAATTGTGGGATGAGGAATATAGGCCCAATATGTATGCTTGGTCCCCATTGCTGTAAAACTTAGACAGACAGCATAGCAATGAACAAAGTTGCACCATTCAAAGGTTTTTGTCAAAGATTTATCAATTCTGATGGTGTCCACAACACTTGGCTTCAATTCTCATGTCAAAATATGTTTGGTTTTCATCAAACATTCATTGTTAATGATAAGGGGCTGCAGACTGTCCTCATTGGCCCAGCACCATCTGAACAACAAACCATAAGAAGTGTTACAGAAACTGTGAACAAGGTGATGTGTCTTTGTGGGGGGGGGGTATGTTTGTATGCAATGTGTGTGGGTAGGGAAAGACATGTATGTGGGCTTGAAGGCTATAACATGGAATACATACTGAATACATTGAGTGATTCATTTCACTACATTGTTAAGGACTGTCACTGTTGGTCCCTTCACATGAGAACCTGGGAGAACGAGCCAGGGGACAGCGCAGCTCCAGCTCTGGATAGGGAATAATGCCAGCTATACACAGGACCTACCGAATGGGAGGTGAGCAAACCAAGCCCTGGCCAGTGAGCACTGTCTGCTCCACCTCCCTGCAAGCCTCAAGTCAGGAGTGTTCCAGGTTCAGCAAATAAATGTAGTCAATGAAATAAGAGCACTCCTGGGCAGGGCATCTACATGCATGGGTGAGGATCTGGAACAGCATCTACACACACATGTTGACCTACACACACACACACACACACACACACACCACCACCACCACCACCACCACCACCAGCCCTTACTCTGTTCCCCTGTCTTCCTTCCACATGTGGTCCCAGGAATCTTAAAGGTTCCCCACGGGTTGGAATCCAGTTTCCTCCTGTGTCTGTCCTTTAATTACTACACCCAGAACTGAGCTCAGCAGAGCTGGTCATGAATCACCCCCTCCCACTTCCTGTTTATCCTCCTAAGAGCAAAAAAATGGTACATTTCCAAACCATGCTTCTGAAAGCCTGGGGGAATTTCTTCCTTTATTTCTTAGTTGACCAAGTTATCATTGAGTAGAGAGAGTGTTGTTCAGTTTCCATGTGTACGTAGGCTTTCTGTTGTTTTTGTTATTGAAGATCAGCCTTAGTCTGTGGTGATCTGATAGGGTGCTTAGAATTATATCAATCTTCTTATATCTGCTGAGGTCTGTCTTGTGACCAAGTATATGGTCAATTTTGGAGAAGGTACCATGAGGTGCTGAGAAGAAGGTATATTCTTTTGTTTTAGGGTAAAGTGTTCTATAGATATCTGTTAAATCCATCTGGTTGAAAACTTATGTTAGGTTCACTGTTTCTCTGTTTAGTTTGTGTTTCCCTGATTGATGAGCGTGGGGTGTTGAGGTCTCCCACTATTATTATATGTGGTACAATGTGTGCTTTAAGCTTTAGTAAAGTTTCTTTTATGAATATGGGTGTCCTTGTATTTGGAGAATGTATGTTCAGAATTGAGAGTTCATCTTGGTAGATTTTTCCTTTGATGAGTATGAAGTGTCCTTCCTTATCTTATGTGGTACATTTATACAGTGGAGTATTACTCAGCTATTAAAAACAATGAATTCATGAAATTCTTAGGCAAATGGATGGAGCTAGAAAATATCATCCTGAGTGAGGTAACCCAGTCACAAAAGAACACACATGGTATGCACTCACTGATAAGTGCATACTAGCCCTAAGCTCAGAATACCCAAGATACAACTCATAGACCACATGAAGCTCAAGAAGAAGGAAGAAAAAAAGTGTGGATACTTTGATCCTTCTTAGAAGGCATAACAAAATACTCATGGGAGCAGAGACTTAAGGAGAGGCAGTCCAGACACTGGCTACATGGGGATCCATCCCACATGCAGTTACCAAACACAGACACTCTTGTGAATGCCAGGAGGTGCATGCTGACAGGAGCCTGATAAACCTACTTCCTGAGAGGCTTTGCCAGAGCCTGACATGTACAGAGGCAGATGCTCACAGGGAACCATTGAACTAATCACGGGGTCCCAAATGGAGGAGTTAGAGAGAGGACTGAGGAGCTGAAGGGGTTTGCGGCCCCATGGGTAGAGCAACAATGCCAACCAACCAGAGCTCCCAGGGTCTAAACCGCCATCCTGGGAACACCCATGGCTCCAGCATCGGTGTATATAGCAGAGGATGGCCTTGCTGAGCATAAGAGGGAGAGGAGGCCCTTAGTTCCATAAAGGCTGGAAGCCCCAGTGTGTGGCAATGTGAGGGTGGGGAGGTGACAGTGGGTGGGTGGGTGGGGGAACACCCTCAAAGAAGCAGGAGGAGGGGGAATGGAATAGGTGGTCAGGGTGGGGGTGGGGTGGGGAGAATGGGGAAAGCAGATAACATCTGAAATGTAAATAAATAAAATATCCAATAAAAGAAAAGTGACAAATTTTATCCTGGGTAATCACAACAAACATGTCCACTCACCCTAGATAGGGACCTGAATAGGTAGGGAACTGAATACAGACCAAGATACCGATACCACCAAAGTCCAACTTGTTGAGGCAGGGCGTTTTATTGGGGCTTTTAACAGCAGCAGGAAATACTCAAAAACAGCTTCATCACCAAGGTCCACCCCTGCAGGAGTGACAGCTCACTAAGGCTGGGAACCTGCAGCAGCTTAGCAGGTCAGAGAGTGTCTTTACAAGTGATTCTGCTCTAACCCTCCTCCAGGCAGCCCACTGGGTTTCTGCTCCTTCCAGGAAGCTGGTCTGGACGCTGGGTCAGTTCAGCTTTAGATATTATGACTTACTCTGTCAAGGAAGGCCCTAGTTAAACTAGTCAGGTTCAGTGCTTCTGATTCTGTCTGCCCATGCCTGTGTGTGTGTGTGTGTGTGTGTGTGTGTGTGTGTGTGTGTGTGTGTGTGTGATTTTGTGTGTTTCTCTATCTCTCAGTGTGTCTCTGTGTCTCTGTGTGTCTCTTATTCTTTCCTCTCTCTCTCTCTCTGTCTCTCTCTCTCTCTCTCTCTCTCTCTCTCTCTCTCTCTCTCTCTCACACACACATTATCCAACCTGCTCCTCTTTACACCCCATTCTTGTAAGATCCTGCCAGGAGATATAGGGATTACAAACTGCAGAGCTGCCCTGAACCTCTGAGAGCACCATGGCTCCACTTCCCTGCCCCTTGCACTGCGTTTTGATGAGAAATTTTCCTCCATCTTCACTGTGAGTACCTGTCTCTGATTCCATGCAGAAGTCCACTCTCTATCAAAATGACTCCACGGTGGCATTAAATTGGGAGCCACCCTCACCAACCCCACTCCTGGCCACACCTGGCACAAACTTCCTAACCACAGAGACACAGACTGTAGGGACAGGAGGCTAATCCAGTCCTCTTCCCTGCTCTAGCATTTTCCTTTGTGATACTGTGTGTCTGCAGCCATTCAGACAGTCACAAGACTGACTGGAGGTTTGGTTTTAGTAAATTAGAAGTGTTTTATTAAGGAGACTGACCAGCCGGGCAGTGATGGCACACGCCTTTAATCCCAGCACTTGGAAGGCAGAGGCAGGTGGCTTTCTGAGTTCGAGGCCAGCCTGGTCTACAGAGTGAGTTCCAGGATAGCCAGGGCTACACAGAGAAATCCTGTCTCAAAAAGCCAAAAAAAGAAAGAAAAAGAAAGAAAGAAAGAAAGAAAGAAAGAAAGAAAGAAAGAAAGAAAGAAAGAAAGAAAGAAAGAAAGAACCTGACCAAGACCAAACCAGAGAGAATTCTCAAAGTAAGGTCCCAGCTATTGTTAGCTTAAGAATTATTGAGGGAAAATCCACAGTTATTACTTGGGGGATCAAATGAACTCATATCCTACCTGGATGTGGCAACCTTGATTCTGTACAGTCCTCCAGCAGGGCCCTCAGCCATCCAAGCAAGCATTTCATACAACAGCAGAGCTTAGCAATTAGCTTGCTTAATCCTGTGACTTATTACCTTCTAAGACTATCTGGCAGGCAGTGAAACATTTTTTGAACAATTAGCAATTTTTTAAGGATGGCTCAACTGCAACAGGAATTAGTCCACCTGGCCAGCTGACAGAGTACATTCAGAGTAGGAGCAACTTCCTCATGGTTATACAAGATAAAAACAATTTTGCTTTTACAAAATGTAGCACAGTAAATTTAACACTTTAGCCATAATATTCACTATCACCATAGAGTTTTCTATGAGGGAGCTAGGGATATAATCAAGTGGTAAGTTACTGTCTTTCAAAGAGGAAGTTATGAATGGGATACCCAGAATGCACCTAAAAGACAGGCATAGTGGAGAGAGTTTATAATTCCAGCACTGAGGAAAGAGGGAGGCAGATCCCTGGAGCTCAATTGTCAACCACAATTACCTAATTGGTAAAGTCCAGGCCAGTGAATGTGTCTACCTCAAAATAAGGAAAATGATATCTGAGAAACAATAGCATCTACACACACATGTCCACATACATACACAAAGAGAGTGAGCGAGAGAGAGACAGAGACAGAGAAACACAAAGAGAGAAAGAGAGAGAGAGAGAGAAAGAAACATGAAATAATGTCAAGTCAGCAGGACAACAGGCACGGGGCAGGGTTACATCAAGTGTCTGCAATCATTGAAACATGGGCTCACTGGGTCTGAAAGTCAGTACTGACCCAGCAATATATGACATCATCTGAAAACAGGGTTTTGAGGTAGGGAAGCAGACTGGTCAGTGTGGGGTGGGAGCCCTGACTCAGGACTAGGCTACCAAAGTACCCACTACAACACTTAGGGAGCCCTGGAGTTGGCCACTTCAGCACAGCTCCGCCTCCCTTTCTGTTGAAGGAAGTGAAAGCTTTTTAAGCTCACTGTGTAAACCAGACAGACAGTTCTGGGAATAGAAACCAAAACCTCCCCTCACTGCAGGCCCTCCCTCAGGGACAAGGCAGGAAGGTTTCAGATCTAGGAACTGCAGAGCAGAGAGCAAAGACTGTGTGGACAGAGATCTGCAAGGAAATCTGAAGACATCTGCCTTCACTTCCCAGCCGTTCTTCTCTCCAGAGCTCCAAGACACCAACACTGCATCCATTTGTCTCCTGAACCTCCCAGCTTAGAGGATTCCAGGGAGATCTACCAGTGACCTTGCTCCAAGGGAAGAGGTGACATCACAGGAGGGCCACTGGCATCACTGCTCAGGAGCAGGTATGTGAAGGGTTCTAAGTTCCGCTTGACCAGAAACCCTACTTACTGTGGTATCAATGACGGTCTCCTGGCACCAGGGCAGAGGATCTTTGATTATGGCTTATTTCACTCAGGGGTTGCTCACAGAAAGGACCTTCTCTGTCTTCTGCACCACAGAGCACTCCCAACCCACCAGGCAGCAACAAACTTCCCAATGACCCTCACATCCTGGGTCTGTTGCACCTCTGATGCCAGCTTGAGTTTGGAGAAAGAGGGCAGCTTGTGTGACCAGATTCCTCAGAGTCAATGCGAGAACCTCTTTGGGTGGAGGGTTTAGTTGTGTTTTATTTCATTTTTGTTGTTGTTGTTTTTGGTTTTGGTTTTGGTTGAGACTGACTGATCCCACTGTGTGCCTTTGGTAGAGAACATGTAAATCAGGATTACCTCAAACTCAGAGATCCATCTGCCTCTGCCTCTCTGCCTCTCTGCCTCCTGGGGCTAAGATTACAGGCATGCAGCACCACACCCAGCTATACTGGAACTCTTTGATTTACTCCAGGAGGATAAAATCCTATACAGAGCACCCACTGCTATTTCCTCTTCTAGAAGGGAACTGTGAGAAGCCATTATCAACACAACCAGCACTAACAATACCTTGACTGTTTGGGGGGAGGGGGAGTCGAGGGAGGTTCAGGAGCCTCCTATTCAGCAGACATGGGGAAGTAGCCCACTCTTGGTTCTAGGATTCCCACTAAATAGTCTTTGGCTTCTGGGAGGAGTTTCATCCACCCACTCAGGATATCTCGGTTCAAACTTTATTTTGTTTTTTATGGACTTGAGAAAGGAGCATACGTCCTTATACTTTGTTCATACATACCAGTTTTTGGTTGACTCCACCACAGTCAGTCCTGTGCTGCAGCTCTCTGGCTGTCCTCTGTTCAAACTTCTCAGTTCCCATAATTCCCCACCACCACTTGTATATCCCATGTATGCTACTGTCTATCTCCCCCAAAGCTATTTTTACCCCTTTTATGGGCCCCCTTTCAGTTTCCTGGCCTCTACAAACACTTCTTACAACAAAAATGTACATGCCTAAAAATGAAAAGCTGAAATCCACATATGAGAGAGAGCATCAGGTTTGCCTTTCTGACATTGGGTGAATTCACTATTTAGTAGCTCTGCCAGCTTGTGTGAAAATTATACAGGTCCATTTATATTATGCATGATCTGTGGCACATTTTCATTTTCCACTTATCATCTAGGCTGATTGCATCTCCAGCTATTGTCACTAGAGCAGTAATGAACACGTTGTCCCAGTATCTTTGTGCTAGGATACAGAGTCCTTTTGGGGAACACCCAGGTTTGCTGTCACTGATTCCATGGTGGCTGTGCTTGCTTACAACCCCACAGCAGCAAATGACGACTCCCCTTCCGTACATCCACATCAGCATCTCTTGCCATTTTCTCTCTTGATGAAAACCTCTCTGACTCAGGTGAGATGAAAATCCCAAAGTAGCTACAATTCGCATTAAAGACTGAGGATGCTGAACATGGTAAAAACACATATATTTCTTGGCCATCTGTATTTCTTCTTCTGAGAACTCTGTTCAGTTACATGGCCCATGTTTTGATTTGGCTGTTTTCTTGTTGATCAGGCTTTTTGTTTTAAGTTCTTAGGATATTTTGACATTAATCTTCTGTTGATGAATTGCTGACAAGTATGCCATCTGGCAAGCTGTCTCTTTCCTTGTCTATACAGAAGCTTTTAATTTCCAGGAGCTCCTGCTAGTAACATGGCCGTATTTCCTGAGCAGCTAGAACCCTACTGGGGAAGCCCTACCTATGGCTTCTTCTTAAAGTGTTTCTCTCCAGAGTTTTGAGCACCATTTCTTAGGGGAAAGTCCTTTCTCCAATAAGATCCTTTGTAAGAAAAAAGAGAAAATCGAGGAGGAAGGAAAAAAAATAAAGTCAGGTGATTATAGGCCTGTATGTTTATGTCTGCCTTGTCTGTGCTCTCCTGCTTTTTAATGTGTCTGGTATCCAGGCAACACCATGTGCTTTTGTTACCGTGGTTCTGAAGCAGAGCCTGAATCCAAGGACAATGATGTCACCAGCATTTTCCCTCCCTCAGGCCTGCTTTGTTTGTCTGAGATCTTTCATGCTTTCAACTAAACTTTAAGATTTTTTTCTATTTCATAAATTATGGCCTTAGAATATTGATAGGAATTGTCTTGAATCTGTAGGTTAATTTTCTTAAGTCAGCCATTTTTATGACATGAATTTTTCTAATCCTTTGACATGAGTAGGTTTTTTTTTTTTTTTGGTTTGTTTTTTTGGGGGGGGTTGGTGATTTTTTGGGTTTTTTTGTTGTTGTTGTTTTGGGTTTTTTTTTTTTTGTTTTTTTTTTAGTGTCTTCTAATTTTTTTGCAGCTTTTAAAGTTTTCATTACAGACAGCTTTTTCCTCCTTGGTTAGGCATATTCCAAGGTGTGTTATTGGGGAGATGAAGGTTGTAAATGGGATGATTACCTGTGTCTTCTTTAGCATGTTTGTCATTGGTACACATGAAGGTGACCAAGACTTTTATGTTAATTTTGAATTCTGTCAGTTTGCTGAAATGATTGTAAGAGTTCTCTGAGGAAGACTTTGGCTTCTATTATGGATAGAACCTTATATTATCTTTGGCTCTTCCCCTTATGATTTATATATTTTTTTCTTGGGTCTTGTCCTAGCTCAGACTGCTAAAACTAAACTGAATGAAGAGTGGATAATAAATGGAAACCCTTGTCTTCTTCCTCTTTTCAATATATTTGCTTACCGATTTTTGCATTCAGCACAACATTGGCTGTTTTCCATATACAGACTTTATTCCTTTTCTTTTATTAATTTTAATTTTTATTATTATATTCAATACAATATATATTTTTATACCAATCATAAAAATGATGGACCTGTTATTTAATGAGCATAAAAAGATAAAGTCTTTTTGTTTGTTTATTTTGTTTTTAGTAGAGCTTAAAATCTTGGCTCTTACTGTGGTATAAACCCAAAATAAGAACAAATTTTAAACATTGGAGTTCATTGTAATAAGGCGGTATTTCAATGTCCCTCACATTCCCAAAGGTTTTTACCTCCATAGTAGCTAAGTTAAGAGCTGACAGTTCTGCTGTGCCAAGGAATGAATTGTAGACACAATTATTTAGATACAGATTTTCCTGATATGAGCAAAGCTATTTCACTTGAGTGATTGTCATCATTCTCAGTCCATAGGGAACAGGTTACATTCATTTAAGAAATGGTGTGTGTATCAAGATGGTCTATCCATGAAATCATTCATCAACTGTTTCAATGAACAATGGTTCTGCTTGGAGGGTGGCACAGACATTAGTTGAAGGTAACCTTCTGTTTCCTTAGCTGTGATAATTTTGAAAAGCATTCATCTTAGAAAAAGAGTAACTTATAAGGTCATCTTTCAAAATTGATACAATAATTATAAATATCAAGCAAGACATTCAGTCTCACTCTCTGTTGTTGTATTATAAGCTACCTCCCAAAGTAATTGTCTATGTTTCTTTTGGCTTTATAAGTAATTTTGAAATATTTAAGATGTTCTGAAAATTATAGTATAGAGTAAAAACATCAAATAAACAATCCTACTTATATAGAAGCTGAGATAGAAGAAGCATGATTTCAAGACCATTATGTGGTGCACAGCCAGACACTGTCCTGTAAAAACTAGCAGAAAGTATATATGGATTGTACAATATTGGACATATTTCTCCAGTTACCAAATTAGAGAGACCACTGGGTGACAGCCAACTAATTTCTAATTCCTCATATTTTTGAATTTCAATTGATTAGGATATGTTGGTAATATTAATTTTCATATTAAGAGATATTAAGGAAAAGTGATTGTTACTTTCTGTTATTTTGTTAGAGGTGAAATTATGTTTGTGTGGGTTTGTTGAAAGAGCACCTTCTTGCTTTTTCTACAGCGTAGTTTATCTCCTTGTGTTGGTGTTTTTCATCTATTATCCTTGGGTGGGCTGGATTTGTGGAAAGATATTGTATAAATTTGGGTTTGTCATGGATTAGCATGGTTTCTCTGTCTATGATAATTGAGAGTTTTGCTGGGCTGGCATTTTGGCATTTTGGTTCACTTAGGATATGTATGACATCTGACCAAGATCTTCTAGCTTTCATAGATTCTGGTGACAAGTATGGTATAATTCTGATAGGCCTGACTTCATATGTTACTTGACCTTTTTCCCTTACTGCTTTTAATATTCTTTCTTGCTTTATTGCATTTGGTATTTTGATTATTATGTAATGGGGGGAATTTCTTTTCTGGTCCAGTCTGTTTGGAGTTATGTAGGCTTCTTGTAAGTTCATAGGCATCTCTTTCTTTAGGTTAGGGAAGTTTTCTTCTACATTTTGTTGAAGATACTTAGGGACCCTTTAAGTTGGGTATCTTCACTCCCTTATATACCTATTATCCAAAGGTTTGGTCTTCTCATTGTGTCCTGAATTTCCTGGATGTTTTGGGTTAGGTGCTTTTTCCTTTTTGTGTCTTCTTTAGCTGGTGTGTCAATGTTTTCTATGATATCTTCTACACATAAGATTCTCTCTTCTATCTCTTGTATTCTGTTGTTGATTCTTGTATCCATGACTCTTGATCTCTTTCCTAGGTTTTCTAGCTTCAGGGTTGTGTCACTTTGTGATTTCTTCATTGTTTATAGTTCCATTTGTAGATCTTGGAAGGATTTGTTCATTTATTTTGCTTGTTTAATTGTGTTTTTCTGTAATATTTTAAGGGATTTTTGTGTTTCCTCTTTAAGGGCTTCTAGCTATTTACTTGAGTTCTCTTGTATTTCTTTAAGGGAGTTATTTATGTCCTTCTTAAAGTTGTCTATCATCATCATGAGAAGTGATTTTAGATCTGAATCTTGCATTTTGGTATAATGGTGTATCCAGGACTTGCTGTGGTGGAAGAATTGGGTTCTGATGATGCCAAGCAACGTTGGTTTCTTTGGCTTATGTTCTTATGCTTGCCTTCTGCCATCTGGTTATCTCTAGGGCTACCTGCCCTCTATATATCTGACTGGAGCCTGCCCTTCCTGTGATCCTGGTTGTGTCAGAACTCCTCAGAGTCAAGCTGTCACTAATACACATCCTTTATTATGTTGAGATGTGGTCTCTCCTTTCCCAATTTCTTCAGGAACTTATCATGAAGAGCATGTTTCATTCTCATCAGATCATGGGCTCCAAGGACAATTGTCCCCAGCCTGATCTTAAATCCTCCATCTAGGGGGTCTTGTGCACACTCTGTTTCCTAAAATCTACCTGTTTCTCCTGTGGCCAATATGAACTTAGAACCCAGGACTGCTTGAACATCTAGTATCTTCCTATTTTCTTATTAAAGTACCATCATATACCATCCAGCCATAATGGGCCTTGGACCTGCCCATATATATGAGTCATATGTTCCCATTTGGGATATATTAAAAGACAAATCTGCAACACTTATTTGTGTTGGAGTTCAGTAGTTGCCCTACAAACCACACCATACACCAGTCTCTGTCAGTCAGGAAGAGTTTATTGAGAATTTGCCACAAGGCTGATCAGTCAGTGCCACAGACCAGACTTGGGAGCTGACTAACTAGAGGAAGATTCATACAGAGCTTTGAAGCCTGAAATCCACAATTCCCTGTGCCAGGTTATGCCATCAATCCGTGTTTATGGATAGGAGGCTTCCTAAAGAACATATATTTGTGGCATGCTTCTCCTGTCCTCATTGGTTAAGTTATCCAACTGTGGCAGGGTCACTCAACCTGCCTAGCACTCATGTCCCAACTTGCCCTCCAGGATGTCAGTTACCCGTGCACATGGCAGAAAGTAGGATATCAATCTCCAGGGAGGTCTCCGGTCCAAGCTTATTGTGGATAACTATATAAAGCAAGTCTAATTGACTCTTATTGTGATTGGTTTCCCAGAACAACAATGCATAGAACATAACAGGCTTTGGCTTAACAGTTAACTCAGGCAAGAAAACATTCCTAGTAACAGCACATGAGACAGTTTCCTTGTAACAGTCGTAACAGCATATGAGCAAGTTTACTCATAATAGCATAAAAGGAATGGCTAGACAGGCAACAGATACCCAAGCCATAGCAACTTAGTTTTCTTCACTACCTAGTCTTCTAGCAGCTGCATCATTGAAGAAAATAACACCAAAAGATTTTGGAGAGTGTGTGTTTTGTCTGGTTTCTCCAAGACAAGGTTCTCTGTGTAACAGTCCTGGATATCCTTGAACTTACTTTGTAGTTCAGGCTAACCTTGAACTCATCAGCATTGCCTCTGCCTCTGTAGGCCATGTTCTCAGGGCACACACACACACACACACACACACACACACACACATCTTTATAAGATTAGCTTCAGCCTGTGAAAGACAACATGTGCTATTTGTGGTTTTGAGGACCAGATTCTTTTCTCTGAACAACAACTTTCTAGTTACACTAATATTTTTCTGAAAAGATCATGGTTTTATTTTTCTTTACAATTGCATAGCACCTCTTTTTGTATATATTCCATAATTTCTTTGATCATTCCTCTACACTGACTAGATTTCATAGAGATCATCAGCCCAGCAGCTATAACCATGGATGTGCTTGCATCTGTGTGGTCTGTTGACTAAAAGTCCTTCAGGTTGAACTGAGTAGTGTACCTGGGATAGTGATCAATATCTGAAGGAATGACACCAACTTTTAACACTGAGTATGCTTCAATTGTTGTAGTAAATTCTGATTTAATTCCCCTATCTCTATAATTCAGGATATCAAGTAAATTTTTACATATGTATTAGCCATTTCATTTAATCTCTTGACTTTCTCTACAGGTCATTAGCCCACTTCTTGATCGAATAATTTGGTTTTTACTGTATCGGGAATATTCATATTGTCAAAATACTCCACCCCTCCCCCAGTTCTTACATAATTTCAGTTGTCTCTTCTATATCGTACTAAGCCTTAGAGGTGGTAATTTGGATATCACGTTTATGACTGAGCATTCAAAAGTCACATATGTTTAATTCTTGGACCATTATGAGTTACTCTAAAGCTACTCTTACTCAGTCAGTATAGAGAGCATCTTCTATGACCAAAGTTGACAGCCATACCAATTCATGGATACAAACATAAGCAGTTACAAGACAAATTGATGGACATATCATGTCCATTTAACAAAATAACAATAAGCAGCTTCCACACCAGAGCCTATGATCACAACCACAGGTTTTAATTGTCAATGCAAAAGGTTTTCAGCACTAAAGAGTGAAAGGACTTTTGTAGTTATCAGTGTCACAGAAAACCCAAGGATAGATACAGTTTCCCACATCTTTAAGACTACTCCTTCTGGGCATTGCAAAGAAAGAGAATCCTAGGAGCACAGAAACACAGACCCGCAGGATAGAGGAGATAGTGTCAGCAAGACCAGATAACACCAGAAATAATGAGATGGCCAAAGGCAAATGCATGATCATTACAACCAGAAACCAAGGCAACATGGCACCATCAGAACCCAGCTCTCCCACAACAGCAAATTCTGTATACCCCAAAACATCAGAAAAGCAGGAACCAGATTTGAAATCACATCTCATATCACTGATGGAGGACTTCAAGAAGGACATAAATAAGTCCCTTAAAGAAATACAAGAGAACATGGGTCAACAGGCAGAAGCACAAAAATCCCTTAAAGAAAGACAAGAGAATATTGATCAAATGGTAGAAAGCCTTAAAGAGGAAACACAAAAAGCCTTTAAAGAAATACAGGAGAATATGGATCAACAGGTTGAAGCCTTAAAGAGGCAATACAAAAATCCCATAAGGAATTACGGGAGAGCATGGGTCAACATGCAGAAACTCATAAAAAGGAATCACAAAAATCCCTAGAAGAAACAAGGGAGAACATGGACCAACAGGTAGAAGCCCTTAAAGAGGTAACACAAAAATTCCTTAAAGAATTTCAGGAAAAAACAAAGAAACAAGTGAAGGAGCTGAACAAAAATATCCAGGATCTAAATCTGGAAATAGAATCAACAAAGAAACCACAAAGTGAGACATCTCTGAAAATAGAAAACCTTGGGAAGAATTCAGGAGTCATAAATGCAAGCATCAACAACAGAATAAAAGAGATAGAAGGAAGAATCTCAGATGCTGAAGATTCTAGAGAAATCATTGACTCAACAGTCAAAGAAAATGCAAAATGCAAAAAGCATGTAACCCAGAACATCCAAGAACTCCAGGACACAATGAGAAGACCAAACCTAAGGATTATAGGAATAGAAGAAAGTGAGGATTTACATCTTAAAGGCCCAATAAATATCTTCAACAAAACTATAGAAGAGGGTGCCGGAGACATGGCTCAGTGGTTAAGAGCACTGCCTACACTTCCAGAGGTCCTGACTTCAATTCCCAGCAACCACATGGTGACTCACAGCCATCTGTAATGAGATCTGGTGCCCTTCTCTGGTGTGCAGGAATATGTGCCGCAGACCGCTGTATGCATAGTAAATAAATAAATCTTTAAAAAAAATTATAGAAGAAAACTTCCCTAACCTAAAGAAAGAGATGCCCATGAACATACAGGAAGCCTACAGAACTCCAAACAGATTGGACCAGAGTAGAAACTCCTCACGTCACATAATAATCAAAGCACCAAATGCACTAAACAAAGAAAGAATATTGAAAGCAGTGAGAGAAAAAGGTCAAGTAACATATAAAGGTAGACCTATCAGAATTACACCAGACTTCTCACCAGAGACTATGAAAGCCAGAAGAGCCTGGGCAGATATCATACAGACCCTAAGAGAACATAAATGTCAGCCCAGACTGCTATACCCAGCAAAACTTTCAATTACCATAGATGGTGAAAACAAGACATTCCATGACAAAAGCAAACTTACACTGTATCTTTCCACAAATCCAGCTCTGCAAAGGATAATAGGTGGAAAATCCAAACACAAGACAGCAAACCATACTGTAGAAAAATCAATAAGGTAATCTCTCATCAAACCCAATAGAAGATAGCTACAAAACCAGAATGTCAACTTTAACTAAGAAGATAACAGTAAGCAACAATCGCTTTTCCTTAATATCTCTTAAAATCAATGGTCTCAACTCCCCTATAAAGAGACATAGACTAATGGACTGAATATGTAAACAGGACCCAACGTTTTGCTGCATACAAGAAACCCACCTCAGTGACAAAGACAGGCACAATTTAAGAGTCAAAGGATGGAAAACAATTTTCCAAGCAAATGGTCCCAAGAAACAAGCTGGAGTGGCCATTCTTATATCGGATAAAATCGACTTTCAACCAAAAGTTGTCAAAAAAGATAAAGAGGGACACTTCATACTGGTCAAAGGAAAAGTCTACCAAGAGGAACTCTCAATTCTGAACATCTATGCTCCTAATGTAAGGGCACCCACATTCATAAAAGAAACTTTACTAAAGTTCAAAGCACACATTGCACCCCACACAATAATAGTGGGAGACTTCAATACCCCACTGTCAAAAATGGACAAGTCATGGAACAAGAAACTAAACAGAGATAAAGTGAAACTAACTAAGTTATGGACCAACTGGATCTAACAGATATTTATAGAACATTCCACCCTAAAGCAAGAGAATATTCCTTCTTCTCAGCACCTCATGGTACCTTCTCCAAAACTGACCATATAATTGGTCACAAAACAGGCCTCAAAAGATATAAAAATATTGAAATTATTCCATGTATCTTATCAGATCACCACAGCCTAAGCTCAAACAAAAGCAATGGAAAACACACATACACTTGGACTTTGAACAATGCTCGTCTCAATGATAGCTTGGTCAAAGAAGAAATAAAGAGATTAAAGACTTTTTAGAATTCAATGAAAATGAAGAGACATCATACCAAAATTTATGGGACACAATGAAATCAGTGCTAAGAGGAAAACTCATAGCTCCGAGTGCCTCCAAAAAGAGAATGGAGAAAGCTTACACCAACAGCTTGACACTTGAAGGCCCTAGAATAAAAGGAAGCCAATAACCCCAAGAAGAGTAGACGGCAGGAAATAATCAAACTTAGATCCGAAATCAACCAAGCAGAAACAAAAAGAACTACACAAATCAACAAAACAAGAAGCTGGTTCTTTGGAAAAATCAACAAGATAGATAAACCCTTAGCCAGACTAACCAGGGGACACAGAAACAGTATCCAAATTAATAAAATCAGAAATGAAAAGGGAGACATAACAACAGAAACTGTGGAAATTCAAAAAATCATCAGATCCTACTACAAGAGTTTATACTCAACAAAGTTGGAAAACCTTCATGAAATGGACAACTTTCTAGATACATACCAGGTGCCAATGTTAAAACAGGATCAGATAAACCATCTAAATAGTCCCATAAGCCACAAGGAAATAGAAGCAGTCATTAATAGTCTCCCTTCAAAAAAAAAAAAAAAAAGCCCAGGACCAGATGGGTTTAGCGGGGAATTCTATCAGATCTTCAAAGAAGAGTTAATACCGATACTCTTCAAACTTTTCCATGAAATAAAAACTCAAGGAGCACTACCCAACTCATTCTATGAAGCCACAATCACACTTATACCTAAACCAAATAAAGACCAAACAAGGAAGGAGAACTTCAGACCAATCTCCCTCATGAACATTGATGCAAAAATACTGAACAAAATCCTGGCCAATCGAATCCAAGAATGCATCAGATCTATAATTCACCACGATCACGTAGGCTTCATCCCAGGGATGCAGGGATGGTTCAACATACAGAAATCCATCAATGTAATTCACTTCATAAACAAACTAAAGGGAAAAAAACACATGGTCATTTCATTAGATGCTGAAAAGACTTTTGACAAAATTCAGCATCCCTTCATGATAAAAGTCTTGGAGAGATCAGGAATCCAAGGCCCATGCCTAAACATAGTGAAAGCAATAAACTGCAAACCGGTAGCCAACATCAAACTAAATGGAGAGAAACTTGAGACAATCCCTCTAAAATAGGGCACCAGACAAGGCTGCCCACTTTCTCCCTATCTATTCAATATAGTACTTGAAGTCCTAGCCAGAGAAAACAGGCAGCAAAAAGAGGTAAAAGGAATACAAATTGGAAAGGAAGAAGTCAAACTATCACTATTTGCAGATGATATGATAGTATACTTAAGCGACCCCAAGACTTCCACCAAGGAACTCCTAAAGCTGATAAACAACTTCAGCAAAGTGGCTGGATATAAAATTAACTCAAGCAGATCAGTAGCCTTCCTCTACTCAAAGGATAAACAAGATGAGAAAGAAATTAGGGAAATGACACCCTTTACAATAGTCCCAAATAATATTTCATACCCAGGTGTGACCATGACAAAGCAAGTGAAGGGTCTATATGACATGAACTTTAAGCCTCTGAAGAATGAAATCAAAGAAAGTCTCAGAAGATGGAAAGATCTCCCATGTTCATGGATTGGCAGGATCAATATAGTAAAAATGGCCATCGTGCCGAAAGCAATCTACAGCTTCGATGCAATCCCCATCAAAATCTCAAATCAATTCTTCATAGATCTAGAAAGAGCAATTCTCAAATTCATCTGGAATAACAAAAAACCCAGGATAGCGAAAACTATTCTCCACAACAAAAGATATTCTGGGGGAATCACCATCCCTGACCTAAAGATCTACTACAGAGCGATAGTGATAAAAAACTGCTTGGTATTGGTATGCAGACAGGCAGGAAGATCAATGGAATAGAATTGAAGACCCATAAAAAAGCCCACACATGTACAGTCACTTGATATTTGACAAAGGAGCTAAAAAATCCAGTGGAAAAACGACAGCATTTTTAACAAATGGTGCTTGATCAACTGGAGGTCTGGATGCAGAAAAATGCAAACCATTCATTCTTAGCGCCTTGTACAAAGCTCAAGTCCAAGTCGATCAAATATTTACACATAAAATCAGACACTCTGAAGCTTATAGAGGAGAAAGTGGGGACAAACCTTAAACACATGGGCACAGGGGAAAAGTTTCTGAACAGACCGCCAATTGCTTATGCCCTAAGAACAAGAATCGACAAATGGCACCTCATAAAACTGCAAAGCTTCTGTAAGGCAAAGGACACAGTCAATAGGACAAAATGGCAACCAACAAATTGGGAAAAGATCTTTACTAACCCTACATCCGATAGAGGGCTAATATCCAATGTATACAAAGAACTCAAGAAGTTGGTCTCCAGAGAATTAAATAACCCTATTAAAAATGGGGTACAGAGCTAAACAGGGAATTCTCAACTGAGGAAACTCAAATGGCTCTAAAGCACCTAAAGAAATGTTCAGCATCCTTAGTTATCAGGGAAATGCAAATCAAGACAACACTGAGATTCCACCTTATACCAGTCAGAATGGCTAAGTTGAAAAACTCAGGAGACAGCAGATGCTGGAGAGGATGTAGGGAAAGAGGAACACTTCTCCATTGTTGGTGGGATTGCAAGCTTGTAAAACCACTCTGGAAATCAGTTTGGCGATTCCTCAGAAAATCAGACATAGTACTACCTGTGGACCCAGCTATACCACTCCTGGGCATATACCCAGAAAGTGCTCCTACATAATAAGGACACATGCTGTAATAAGGACACATACTCCACTATGTTCATAGCTGCCTTATTTATAATAGCCAGAAACTGGAAAGATCCCAGATGTCCCTCAACAGAGGAATGGATACAGAAACGGGTATATATACACAATGGAATACTATTCAGCTATTAAAAACAATGAATTCATGAAATTCTTAGGCAAATGGATGGAACTAGAAAGTGTCATCCTGAGCGAGGTATCCCAGTCACAAAAGAACGCACATGGTATGCACTCACTAATGAGCGGATGCTAGTTCAAAAGCTCAAAATAAACAAGTTGCAATTCACCCAGCACAGGAAGCTCCAGAAGAATAACTTAAGTAGGGGAGCTATGGTTCCTCTGAGAAATGGAACAAAATGCTCACAGGAGCAACAAGGGAGGCAATGTGTGGAGCAGAGTCTGAAGTAAAGGCCACCCAGCGAGTACCCTACTTGGGGATTCATCCTATAACTAGTCAGCAAACCCCGACACTACAATGAGAAGCATGTACCAAAAGGAGCATGCCATGGCTGTCTCCAGAGGGGCCCTGCCAGAGTCTTACAAATCCAGAAGCAGAAACTAGCAACCAAGCTTGGACTGAGCTTGGGGTCCCCAACGGAGGATCTGGAGGTTTTTCCGGAGGAGCTGAAGAGGTATATAGCCCCATGGGAAAAACAGTGACTTCAGACACCCAGACACCCCAAGACTCCCAAGGACTGAATCATCAACCAAGGGGTATACATGGTTCCAGCCAATAAATGTGGCAGAGGAATGACTTTTTGGGCATCAGTGGGGAGAGTGGTCTTTGGTCAGGTAAAGGCTCAATAGAGGCCACAAACAAAGGGAAACAGATGAGGGGGGAAGTTGGGGGGAGGTGGGACTGTGTTGGGTAGAGGGGCATATACGTGGAGGCAGGGGGAGGGAGGAGGGGGAAGGAATCGTTGGGGAGGGGGACTTTGGGGAGGGGGAAATTGGGAAAGGTTTTACCATTGGCAATGTAAATGAAGAAGATACTCAATAAAAAAATTAAAAATTAAAAAAAAAGGCTACTCCTTCTGACAATGAACTGAAGACTCCACTTGAATTTGCTAACATTCATGTCAATTATTGAAGTAAAACTGAAAACCTGAAAGTCAATCTGCATGTCATAATATGACCTTATCTGGAAAGGCTAACAAAACTATGAACTTGGGTAATTTCTCTTCCAGACAAAAGAATGGGCATCTTAAACCAGGCTAAGTTCAAACTTGTGATCCATAGTACAGCATCCTTAGTGCTGCTATTACAGGCTTGAATTTGATTTTGAAGAACTAAACACACTGTAATGAAGAAAATATTCAAAGATTAAAGTGTGTGAGTCAAATGAAAATTTAAAGCTAAACCTAGGAGTAAGTGCTGTTCAGTCCCACACATTTGATTAAAGGGAAGAAAGTCCCTATTTATGATGTGGCACACATTCTGGGCCCTGCTCTCCCAGAACTTACTGAACTAATTTGTTGACCTTCCTGGTTCTTTCCTCCCTTAGGTACCATCTACACTTCCGAGGCGTGGGACAGACCTCCTCTTCTACACCCCTCCAAAAGAGGATCCTGATTTGACCTCCAGCTTTGGTACAAATCTTCAGAATTTCAAGATGGAAACCAAAATCCTATCTCAGGAATTAATTGCCTTCATTGAATCATCTCTAGAGAAGGGAAATCTTCGGGAAACAGTTTCTGCAATCAGCAGTGCTCTGGGTGACATTGAGAAAACCCCACTGAACACTGCAGTGATGGGGGAGACTGGGACTGGAAAGTCCAGTCTCATCAATGCTCTACGGGGAATAGGGGCTGACGAAGAAGGTGCAGCTGCTACGGGGGTGATAAGTACAACCACTGAGAAAACAGCATACTCATGTGCAAAGTTTCCGAGTGTGACACTATGGGACTTGCCTGGCATTGTGTCTTTTGCCTTCCAATCACATGATTATCTGAAGAAAATCAAGTTTGAGGACTATGACTTCTTCATCATTGTCTCTTGTGGACGCCTTACCCAAAATGTCGCAGAACTTGCCAAAGCCATTGTGAAAATGAATAGGAGTTTCTATTTTGTTCAAACCAAAATAGATATTGATCTAATGAATGAAGAAAAGTATAAACCTAAGACATTCGATAAAGAGAACACGTTAAAGAAGATTCTAAATCCAATTTCAAGGGCACTCAAGGAAGTCACCCACCAGGAGCCTCCAGTCTTCTTGGTCTCTAACTTTCATGTGTCTGACTTTGACTTCCCAGAGCTAGAATCCACCCTTCTGAGTGAGCTCCCAGCCTACAAATGCCACAAGTTCATGCATGCTTTGCAAATTGTTACGGATTCCGCCATAGACCAGAAGAGGGATATGCTGAAACAAAAGATCTGGAAGGAATCCATAATGCCAAGAGCATGGGCTACCATACCATTCAGGGGATTGACACAAAATGACATAGAGATGTTAGAACAGACTTTGAATGACTATAGATCTTCCTTTGGCCTGGATGAGGCATCACTGGGAAACATCGCTGAGGATTTGAACATGACACTGGAGGAACTCAAAGAAAGCATTAAGTCTCCACATTTACTCTCAAATGAGCCAGATACAACTTTAACAGAGAAGCTAATGAAGTACATTAGAAACCCTTATTTTTCAAAGATTTTCCACTTGCAAAATTATTTTGTTGACACAGTTGCAAGTGATGTTAAAATTATCCTCAGTAAAGAGCTTTTGGCAGAGAAGGTGAGTGCATTCAACTCAAACATCTCTCTCTATTGGGAATAGTCCATTGGAAAAATAAGAATTTCCACCCTTGTTCCAAGAAGCACCTTTCTATTTCACTTGATCGGGATGTTTCAAAGTGACTCTGAGGAATTTTGTCATATCCATTTTTTGCACCTGGGGTCTTTCTGGTTGAGACTGTTGCATGATTAGCTCCTAAGGCTTTTTATTGTTAATCATCTCATGACTGTAGTGTTTATTTGTTTTGTATTTAAGAAGTATTTCAGTCAGATGGAACGCTACTTGTCTGTTTGCTTTTGATTCCTATGCTTTTCGGATCCCATGAGGGAAAGTCTGATGACTTTTTCATACACATTTCCCTTAAGAGCTTCAAAGTTTCCATCCCATAGTAAGCTCTTTGGCCCACTTAGGGTTAGTTTCTGTATAAAGTGAAGGATGAGAGCCAAGTTTTAGTCTTGCCTCATGGCCAGGTTGCCCAGTTCCATTCTTCAGACTATGTGCCCTTTGTGCAGTATGAGTAGCTGGAAGCCTTTCTGAGCTATTGATGGACTGTAGATGTATTCTATTGTCTGCACCAGTATGGATATTTCTGAACCTGCTCTTCCTGTCAGTTTTTTTGGTACATGGGCCTGTCTTCATGCAACGATTGAGCTGTTTTTGTCACTGTGGCTCTGTGCTATGCCTTGAAATCAGGTATTACAGTGACTCCTTGTCCCATTGGTTTTGATCAATATTGTTTTGGCTATTTGCAGTCTTCTGTGTTTCCATGTGAGTTTTGTGATTCTACAGTCCAGTCCAGTTCTATTCTAAGTGGCATTGATGTTTTAGTTGAGATTGCAATGAGTCTGAAGATCACTTTGTGAAGTATGGACACTTTGACAGCATTAAGCTTTATAAATTATAAACACGGGAATCTTAGCGTCTTTTGTTTCCTTCTTCGAGATTTCTTTCATCTCTTCTTTGGAGCATCTCATGTCCTTGGTTACTTATTGAAACAATTGCTTCCTTCCTTGCTTGCTTTCTATCTTTCTTTCTTCCTATCTTCTTACTCTGCCTTCTTATCTGGTATGGGTGTGTTGTGTCTATTGTAAATGAACTTTCAAGATTTCTTTCAAATTTTTAAATTTCTGAATTTCTCAGGCAAATCTTGTATATTGATTTTAATTTCATCCATCAGTTATTGTTAGAGGTGGCAGATGATTGTGGTGGTTAGGTACACATTTAACACAGTGAGTTTCATTATGAAATTTCCATACATGTATGCCATTATACCTTGTCATTCATTCTTATCTGTTCTCATTCATTCGCTTTCCTACTGCCCTCTGCCCTGCCCCCCTTATCTAGCTAGTTCCCTCTTACCCTCAAAAGTCCCTTCTTCATGTTCTTGTCATACATACTCTGTTGCTCATCAGATACATTTCCTCCTTCAACATTTATTCCCTCTCATGTGATTGAGATTTTTGTCATTATGAGGTAATTGACAGAAATTTTATCTACTACAATTTCTTTGGAATCTTTTTAAATATCTATTCATACATTTATTTTTGTGTATATGAGTCTTCACATACACTCAGAACAGAGAATCAGATCTCATTACCAATGGTTATGAGCCACCATGTGGGTGCTGGGAATTGAACTCAGGACCTCTGGAAGAGCAGTCAGTCCTCTCATCTACTGAGACATTTCTCCAGCACTCTTCAGAATCTTTTATTACAGATTTATGATCCTTTGTGTGCTTTGTTGCCTTGGCTATTTTGAATAGTTATAGTGTGCTGTGCAGCAATTTGTGCTTCTCAATGGAAATATTTACCACTTATATAGGATGAACTTATTAAGAAAATTCTCCAGAAAAATGTTTCTTAGGAGGTTGGGTTATTATGTAATATTAAGTTTATTTCCAGCTGGCCATCACAGTGTAGATGCCTTATCACTATTCCAGTGGCATCCGGTGAATTTTGGCTCATGTTATTACATGTCAGAATTCTTGAAAACCATTGTTTCAGGTGGTCATACAAAACTGAGACTTTCATACACTGCCCTCAACTGTGACATAAATAGTAGGGTATAAATGATGCATTGTAGATGATTTCAAGTTCATTTCTGTGGCCAAAATTACCAGGAGTTCCTAAATATTCCTTCTACTTATAAATCAATTGTGGGCATCACAGCACCAAAGAGGCAGAGATGGGTAGACCTCTGGAACTCATACTATATGTATGCATATAGCTTCACATATGAATTCTCAAATAATTACCTTGGGAGTTTTGATATTTTAATATATTATTCCTAGTGACAGTAGGATCTATACTGATGCCCTTCTTTCCCTTACTTTCATTGGTGACATGGCTTCCAACAAGACTGACTCAAGAATAGAATTCTGTGTACCTGAAGTTTCTGTATTGAAATCTTCATACCAGATTATTAACACAAAGTGTCAGAGCTAAGTGAAGCCAATCTCTCATGACTTCCTGCATTTACTTTGTGCTCCAACTCTAATTTCAAAGTCCTATGTGTGTATGAAACACCAAAAGAGAAGGATATGGCTGTGATTTATATGCTTCATCTCAAAGTATGATATTTTAATATCAGTATTAATAAACTTTGATGTACAGTCATAGCTATCATGAAGTCTGGTTTTCCACAATTCATGAACTATACCCAATAGTTTTGATACCCTTCTAAGATTATAAAGTCCACATAAAATCTCCACATCTATGTAATATGTTGATTCCTGAAGGAAACACATCTGACCTTTATCTTCTTTCTTCAGTCTTAAGAACTGATGCTTCCTCAGAGAATGTCTTTGATGGAAATACATTTTTATTCAGGTTTCTTACCTTTTAAAAAAGTTGTTTTCTTTTTTTAGTTGGTCTTTAACATCTCTTCCTATATTTCTTTCTTCCTTCCTGGCTTTCCTCTGTATCCATTTGAGATTTTCACTTTTGTGGATTGTTTCCTTGAGGTTTGTAGACTGAACAAACACTAGAAAACAGGGACACAAGGAAATATCTTAAGAAACTGCCCTCAATGAGGTGGTCCCCTATCTCCCCTACTGAAAAATAAAAAATAACATGGATACATATCTCCTCTCAAACAAATCATTTGAATATCCAGTTTTAAAGTTTCAAGCAAGCATATACTGCATACTTTGAATTTGCCCTGAGTTCTTTGTCCCCCAGACAGGTGCATTTCTACTTTCATATCATATCTAAAATATAACTTATGTATTTATACAAAATTTTAGCTCTGTGAATAAGAAAATGTATTTTTTCTTTCTGAAGCTGGCTATATTGTCTTACTATGACTACCTAAAGTTACATCCAATTTCCTACAAAGGATATCATTTTAATCTTCTTTATGGCTTAAAAAAAGTCAATTTTTCAAATATAGTAATGTATCCAATACAATGGTGGGCTTGTCAAGAATCTTTTCCACTCCCCACCTCATGCTCCTTATCCCTTTATGCACAGACTACACAAGAGAAACTAGAATGGCTGTTCAGACTTAAGAACTGATGGGACAGAAAAGCTAAGGGATGGAGGTCATAAGGCCTAAGAAGCAATGCCCTAAACACTCAAAGGAGGCAGGAAGACTTTCTAAAACATATGTTGCTTGGGGTTTGTAATATGCTGATGTATTCCTTATGCATTGTGAGTCCTAAGGGTATTAATTGTAATAGGAGTAAACAGAATGCCAAGACAATTTAAAATACGAAGTAAACACTGCTATAGGAAACTTCATGGAATAAGTTGATCAATGGGAAAACAAAGGAGGAGGGAAACCACAATAAAAGGAAAGGGCTGAATGAGGGCATAGGACATGCAGAGCAGAGATGAAGCCAATAGTCAGGAGGAGAAAGGACTGTGTTCTGCTAATAATGGCATCAGCAGCGGAGGTTCTTCTTATCATAAGTACAAACTCCTAGGCCTTGCCCTGTTATACTGCTACTTACAGTGTCTCTCTTTTCTTCTCTATTCAGCATCCTCCATGGCACACAGACATAAGCAAGCCTTCCTCTAGCACACCCTCTCCTTTAACAGCTCAATTTTTGGCATTCAGCTTTGAAAATTTTTTAAAGAATTTCAAGAAGGAAAGTAACATCCTCTCCGAGGAAACCATCACCTTGATTGAATCCCATCTGGAGGATAAGAACCTTCAGGGGGCACTGTCTATAATTACTCGTGCTCTGAGAAACATTGACAAAGCCCCACTGAACATTGCTGTGACTGGAGAAACAGGAACAGGGAAATCCAGCTTTATCAATGCCCTGAGGGGAGTGAGGGATGAAGAAGAAGGTGCAGCCAACACTGGGGTGGTAGAGACAACCATGAAGAGAACTCCATACCCACACCCAAAGCTTCCCAATGTGACAATATGGGACCTGCCTGGCATTGGAACCACTACCTTCCCACCACAAAACTATCTGACAGAAATGAAGTTTGATGAGTACGACTTCTTCATTATCATCTCTGCTACACGCTTCAAAGATACTGAAGCACTTCTGGCCAAAGTCATTGCAAAGATGAACACAAAATTTTACTTTGTCCGAACCAAGATAGATCAAGATGTCAGTAATGAACAGAGAAGTAAACCTAAGTCTTTCAATAGGGACAGTGTCTTAAAGAAAATTAGAGATGAATGTTCAGAGAATCTTCAGAAGGCTCTCTCCAGTCAGCCTCCAGTCTTCCTAGTCTCTAACTTTGATGTGTCTGACTTTGACTTCCCAAAGCTGGAGACCACCCTACTGAGCGAGCTTCCAGCCCACAAACGCCACATCTTCATGATGTCCTTGCACAGTGTTACCGAGACTGTCATTGACCGGAAGAGGGATTTCCTCAGACAGAAGATCTGGCTGGAGGCCCTGAAGGAGGGAGTTTTGGCCACTATTCCACTTGTGGGCTTCATCAAAGATGGAATACAGAAATTGGAGGAGACCTTGAATCTCTACAGATCTTACTTTGGCCTGGATGAAGCCTCATTGGAAAATATTGCCAAGGATTTCAATGTGTCTGTGAATGAAATCAAAGCACATCTTAAGTCTCTCCATTTGTTAACAAAGAACAAAGACATGGCCTTCAGAGAAAAACTGTTGAAATACATTGAATATATTTCCTATGTTACTGGGGGACCACTTGCCTCAGGCCTTTACTTTAAAAAGACTTACTATTGGAAAAGTCTCTTCATTGATACTGTGGCAAGTGATGCCAAGTCTCTCCTTAATAAGGAAGAGTTTTTATCAGAGAAGCCAGGATCATGCATGTCCGACATCCCTAAATACTGGGAAACAGGGATGGAGCTGTGAGGTACTAAACTTTGGACCTGCTTCAGGCACTATCTTAAAGCCTACTTTTAGGCAGCAAACATTTTCTGGGAAAACCCAGAGGATTAATATCACATTTCAGAGACAGAAAATCACTGTGGTGTGTAGAAAAAGAGTTGTCCACAGTGTAAGAACTCTCTTCCATTAAAGTATCCTGTCTGAGAATATATGGTTGTATACTTATGACTTGCAATATCTTGGTCTAATTAAACTGGGATCATTTGTCCCAAGGAGATTCCCAAACTGTGCCACACTCCCCTAAGATGAAGGTATTACACGGTATCACCATCTAAGCTTTTCTATACCAACCTCAGTTCCAGAATAATGACACAGAGGTTTGTTTACTTATGCATCAATGCGTATCCCTTAACTAAATTATCCTGTTTATACTAATTTATGTCAGAGACGAGGCTGGTTGCCTATTCTCAGTTTCATACATTCAATTTCCTCCACAACTTGGTGGTGAATCTCTTCACCCTGACTCTTTCCAAAAGTCTCTCTCTCTCTCTCTCTCTCTCTCTCTCTCTCTCTCTCTCTCTCTCTCTCTCTCTCTCTCTCTTTCTCTCCCTCCAAATTGTCCCACCTGTTTTCTCCTGCCTTTCTGTGGGCATTCAGCCTTTGTTGACAAAGGATGCTTTGACACCATACACAAGAGTTTATCGCTATAATCCTGTCTTGACTTTCTTTTGGGGTTTAGGAAGTAGAGGGGACTGCTTCCCAGCACACATCTCCACATGAGGTGGTATCTCCATAGACATGACAGGCACGCAGCAGATGGGATGATGACCATTGTCTATCTTCCCTCCAGGAAGAGCTGGGTAATGCATGGATCAGTAAACACAACTGGAGGTCTGTGTTGACACAGACATTTTATTCCATAACCTTTATCAGTCAACCAGATGAGTTTGAAATCTGGGTTGTAGGCAACACAGGCTCTAATTAAATTGTCATTTCTGGTGGTATGGTAAAGGCTCGACATCTTAAAATCACGCCTCCTGGTGGACATGCGGTGCCTAACATAAGAGCCTAATGTCTCTAACTTTCTTTTCCTCTTTCCTCTCTTCCTATTCCTCCAGCTTTTCCTCCTCTTCCTCTTCATTCTTCTCCCCTCTTCTGTCTTTACTTCTCCCCCTGCTTCTGTCTTTCATTTGCCCACTCAGTTGTGAGACTTGGCAAACACAGTACATACAGGGCAGCCTTGCAGCCTAGAAATCTTTGGAAGAGTTGGTATTACAGATTCTGTCCAAACAGCAATAATTCTCTCTTCTCTCTTTCCCAAGAAATGGCCAGGGTTTTGTTGTTGTTGTTTCTCTAAGGACATCAATTGGTTAAACATGGGCATTTACAGTATGAGAGGTTATCGGACATTTTCAAAGCCGCCTGCTGTAGAGAGATTCTCTTGTATAATGCATGGAAGTATCACCTGTCAATAAAATTCTGTTGGCTTATGAGCAAAAGACAAGAATAAATGAGAGATCCAGTAATAGAATGGAATTCACGGAGACAGAGAAAGAGTGGGGGAGATTTTATTCAGAACACCGAGGAAGACAAATGCATGAACCTGGGGATAGGTAACTAACCACATGGCAGGACTTAGAACAGAATAAGTGGGAAGATTAAGTTATTAGCTAATTGAGGAACAATCACAAGCTTTTGGCCAAGGAATTTATTCATATGTAGTAAGTCTCAGTCATTTTATTATTATTTGTTTCCTTTATTTCTCTTTTATTACTATTTATTACTCTTTATTTCTGAAAATAAAGAGGCCAGGTGGGAAGGTTAACATTTTCATTTGGCCCAATGAATGTCTGGCATGAACTTCCTTGAATAGCCATCCACACCCACCCACCAAGGTGCAACAAGGCCAGCTGCGGGGAACAAGAGAACAAGAACTTCAGAGAGGCAGTTTGAAGGTTACCCTTTTAAGAAGCCCTGGCTCTGTAGAAAAACCCAGCTCTTCAACTGTACCATCAGTACATAAAGCTTCACTCAGTTTCCAAGCCAAGCAAGAGGCTGCCTCCCTAACAGAACAAGGGAGGCTGTGAGCTGAGCCAGCTGAGGAAGCTGCTCTCTCAGGACAGAAGCCTCCCTGAGAGGGCTCATGTTAGCCAGACACCTTGTGGCCTGATGAGCCAACAATGCCTGTGGGACCAACAACTTCTGTGAGTTGGGGAATGGTCTATATCCAGTGAGGCAGCTCCCAGTAACATGTAGAAGGAGAAACACCTCTTCTCTGAGAGAAAAGACAGGGGCCAGGCTATTCACAGAGCAGGAAACAGAAGCCAGACACCGATGGAGAGCAGATTTTCTGATAAGGTAAAAAATGATTCAAGTTTCCCCTAACAAGTGGAGCAGGGGCTGTCTAGGCCTCTGTTCCCTGCCATTGCATCCCAACTTTCCTCTATCTGGACTGCCTAGTTGGACTTCAGCAGGAGAGAATGTGCATAATCCTGCTGGGACTAGATAGTTCAGGGTGGGTGGAACACAAGGAGCTCTCCCCTTCTCTGAGGAGAAGAGAGGGGCCATTGGGAGGAGGAATTTGTAAGGGTGGGATAGAAAAGAAAGGAGAGAAGGGGCTGTGATGAGGGTGTAAACTGAATAAAAACTAAAAGGCATTAAAATGATTGACGTTATACTGTAGTACTAAAAGAGAGAAAAGACTGACTATCAAACATCATAGACAAATATAAATAGTTAGAGTTTCATAAAATGAAGTCCTTAAAGAGAGAAATAAATAAATTAAAAGGAAGAAGCCTCATACAGATGGAAAAAGAATTTAGAGAAAATGAAATACAGAGATATTAACATTAGAAAAGGTTAAAAGCAATATTAAAATCAATTCCCCAGAGGAAATAATTTAGAGAAAATTAAATACAAAAATTAAGTTTAGAAATCATTCGGAGAGGGCTGGAGAGATGGCTCAGCAGTTAAGAACACTGACTGCTCTTCAGGAGGTCCTGAAATTCCAGCAACCACACAGTGGCTCACAACCATCCATAAAGAGATCTGACGCCCTCTTCTGGAGTGTCTGAAGACAGCTACACTGTACTTACATATAATAATACATAATTAGCTGGCTGGAGAAATCAGTGCCAGAGCAAGCGGGGCCAGAGCAGAAGTCCTGAGTTCAACTCCCAGAAACCACATGATAGCTTACAACCATCTGTACAGCTACAGTTTACACATATACATAAAAATAAATAAGTCTTTTAAACAAACAAAACCTTTTTAACCACAAAGAAATCATTCAGAGAAAAATAAATAAATATATATCTAAAAGAAAAAGTCTCCCCCAAAAAAATATTTCAAGAGAAAGGAGAGAGAAAACACAAGATGGAGTCTCAAAGAAAGAAAAAAAGAAAAATACAAAAGAATCTCTTTTAAAAGGAGATATTATTTATAATAGCCAGAAGCTGGAAAGAACGCAGATGTCCCTCAATGGAGGAATGGGTACAGAAAATGTGGTATATTTACGCAATGGAATACTACCCAACAATTAAAAGCAATGAATTCATGAAATGTTTAGGAAATGTTTCTGACTGGATAATATCATCCTAAGTGACGTAACCCAATCACAAAAGAATACACATGGAATGCAATCACTGATAAGTGGATATTAATTAGCCCAGAAGCTCTGAATACTCAAGACACAATTAGCATATCAAATGATTCCCATAAAGAAGGAAGGAGAGGGCCCTGATCCTGGAAAGGCTTGATCCAGCATTGTAGAGGAGTACCAGGACAGAAGAAAGGGAGGAGGGTGATTGGAGAATGGATGGAGAAAAAAGGGTTTATGGGACATATGGGGAGGTGGGAAGCGGGAAAGAGGAAAACATTTGGAATGTAAACAAAGAATATAGAAAAGAAAAAATGAAAAGATAAAGATAAATAAAAGGATATAGGAAAATATAAGCTGAAGTCTCCAGAGAGAAGAGAGAAAACAAAAAATTCTCCGAGGGAAGGAGAAAGAAAGAAAAATGTAATAGAGTATCCAAAAGAAAGAAACAATAATAAAAATAAAATAGGATCTTCAGAAAAGGGGAAAGAGAATTTTTTTAAAGTGAAGTCTCAGAAGAGAGGGGAAAGTTAGAGAGATTTAAAAAATTTTTTCCATGATAAAAATGGAAAAATCTACAGTAGAGAACATTGTTCCCCATAGAGTTCGACTATCAATATTTCTGTGTTCAATAATGATTAAAGTTTTATATATCCTCTTTAAGGAAGATCAAATCAAACTGAAACAGTCTTAGATTTTAAAAAGAGGACTAAAAGGTTACAGACCATAGAACAGAGATTGGAGGATTCTAAAACTCAAAATGAAGAACCTTCACACAAAATCAATCTGGAACCTACAAAAACAACACAAACGTAGTTCCAGATGAAAAAAATCACAGAGGCTTAATGATTAGATTGGCAACCAATAGGGGTGCAATATTCTGAATCAAGCATCCTGATTCCGTGTAATGACGCTATCTCAGAATAATGTCAAACAATAGCATATATGTTCCAATTTGTAGAATTTGAAAAATCTAAAGTATGGGCATATGTTGATAAACCATTCTATTGATAAACAATGATTTTCAGTGGACTTCATCTAAAACAGATGATTCTGAGATGTTAAATTTGTTAGAGATGATGGCATTCTTGGAGATTCCTTTGCAGATTGAAGCTAAAAATGCTTCAGCAAATGTATCCATTAGGATACAACAATTTTTAGACATTATGACATAGAACATGTTTCAAGCATACCTTACAATCCTATAAGACAAACAATTATGGAGATAAAGAACATGCTCATAGAACAAAAGGGAACTATAAGATCTATCAATATAGATTGAATAATACTTTATTGGCTTTAAATTTTTTAAATGTCAATGGGACAGATAACACAGCTATGAAAATACACTAGATTTTGGAAGGGACTTGTAGGTTTAGATTTTTCAAAACCTGTTTTAATAAAGGTTCCTAAATGTTCCACCCTTCCTTATAGTCCACTGACCAAAGGTAGGGGAGGAAGATGGCTAATAGGACAAGATGGTTGTGGACCTGTTTAGAGGTAGTTCTTTCAGAAGAATCCAATCTCCATTATCAGCAGTTGAGTCCACTACCAAAATGCCAACATGAATCAGCAGTGGCAATCTGGTCCATGAATCAGTAGTAGTGGCTCGATCCAGAAGAAACCACGAGGCTCCCACACCTACATTGTGTCCTAAAGATGAATGTCAGCATGCAGAGAGATGTGCCCTCCCAGGCTCCTAAAATACACACCCCTGACTCTGTGTAAAAAACACTCTCTGCACAACATGAGCTCAGACTTTAATCTGCTTCTGTGTGCTTCAGTACTTCACAGAGGAAAGCTGTTGCTGACAGCAACAGAAAGAAGATGGCATGGGATGTGCAGGGAAGCTAGCCAGCCCAAGGTGACAAACATGGTTCTGGCAGGCCTTGCCCCTCTCCCCTATTTCTTCTGCCTTGCTAAAAACAAACAAACAACAAACAAAAAACAAAACACATAAGATTATCTTCCTAACAGGAGCCACTAAGGTCTGTCATGATTATTTGACCACTTCCTCTACCTGAGATCAACTATCAAGGTCTAGTTATTAAAGGATTGATATTCAACAATCAAAGGCCCCTTTAGCTCCCTTAATTAACACGTCAAATTAAAATTAAACACCTCATCCTATCATAGTTGTCCCTGTTTGCCTTTATAAACTGCCATTTGCCTATGAACCACAAGTGCCTCTTCTCTATCCAGAGGTAGACCTTTGTTCCACTTAGGGTCAAATACCCTTTCCCCTTCTCCCTTGTTCCCTTCCTCTCATCGCTCCATCTAGTCCCCTGTGTCTGTCTTTTATTACCTGCCCATTGATCCTATGGGACAAATTAATCTCTTTTGTGCTGAGAACTTGGTCTTGGGGGTCCTGAGCCAACACCCTTTCATCCTGTCTCTGAGGATGGGAGACCCCTGGTCCTAGTTACAGGTAAGTACAGTACAAGTACACTTCACTGCCCACTGATAACAACATGCTTCTGCCTACTCAGACTGTGGCATCTTGCTAGTACTCCCACACACACACAGATTATGATTTATTTAGTCCATTGACAGGTTAGAATGGATGGAGAAGCAAAACCTGTGGAAAAGGGGCTGATGTCTCGAGGCTATGTCTCTGATATTCTGGAGACAAAGTCATCCCTTCCCCTACTACATACACCTTGTCACATTTTTAGTGTTGTCTTGTCTAAGCCCTGAACGTAACTCTTCCTTGCTTTCACTGTGAGAGTCACAACACAATTGTAGGAGATGAAGGGCTGGGGTACAGCAGCTGACTTCATCCTACCTGCAGCCCAGACTCAGGTTTCTGTGCTAATGAGACAAGGAGGGGAGAGAGGAGAGCAGACACCTTTGCCCCTGGATAGCAAATTGAGACCAGGAAAGACTAAACAGTTCCTTTGTAGACACAGAAGAAGAGTCTGTGAAAAACCAAATCTGCTCGCCGCAGAGATAAAACACCCCCATTGCTATGAGAGGAACACCAGGGTCCAGTCTTAAGTTGCAAAGGAAATACTCAGAGGCCATCATCCTGGGGTAACCAACAGTACAAGGCACCATGTGTGGTATATATGTGTGAGGATGTGTTTCCTTGTGTGTTTGCCTGTGTTTGCACAGGGTTCTGTCTGCATGCATGTGTGCTTGTGTGTAACTGATGACCCAATACTTGTAGCTCCACACTAGCCTCTACAGTTAACAGTCAGATATGAAGAGAGAGTTTAGCAGGTTCTTAGGACAGTGAAATGCTGTGGTACATGACTAATGATCAAACCACTGTGAGGACAAGAGTGTTGAACACAGGATGAACAGACAACGCGGATACAATTGTCACGTACTGCAGAACCCAAGGAAGTAAAGGGAGAAACGCGTGCCACGTGCATTTTGCAATGGCTAAGTTATCCACGTCTTCCTACGGTGAATCCATGATTAACCAGGAAAACAAAAGGCTTACTGTAAACAACATAGCCTGGAAGAGTTTCTGTGCTCTGCAGCTGCAGACAGGCAGTAACAGTGTGAAGGTCTGTGCTTGCAGCCAACCTCATTGTAAACAATGGGTGATTGCAGACTCTTCCTATTGGCCCAGCAACATCAAAAACAAAGAATGAAAAGTGCCACGGAAGCACTTGCTGACAGGAACCTAGTGTGGGTCCTTGGGAGGTCCAGCGAGCAACTGACTAATACAGATGTAGATGCTTGGGGCCAAGCCAGACTGAGCTCGGGGAACATGGTGGGGAGCTGATGGAAGGACGGGAGGAGCAGAGACAGACTGCAACATCATTGGAAGAAAAACATAGGCTGGCAGGACGACCCAGTTCTCCCAGAGTCCAGACCACCAAGCAAGGAGTATACGTGGAGGGATCCATAGATCCAGATACATATGTAGCAGAGGACAGCCTTTCTGACAGCAATGGGAGGGGAGGCCCTTGGTCCCAGGGAGGTGTGATGCCCTAGAGTAGGGGGATGCTGGAGCAGCAGGCAGGAGAGTATGGGTGGGTGGGGCAACACTCCTTTATAAGCAAGGAGAGGGGGGAGGGAAAATATGGGATAGGGGTTAGTCAAGGGGAAACCGGAAATCAGGAAGTGGGCTAGCATGAGATGGGGGTGGTAGATGGGGCAAACAGGAAGTGGAATATCATTTGAGATGTAAACAAGTGAAATGATTAATTAAAAAAAAGAAAGAAAAATGGGAAAAAATTTTTAAAAAACAACAACAGACTCAGCAGAAAGAAAAAAGAGGAAAGTGCCACAGAGACCTAAGATCAGCTGAGTTTGTGAACATGGGAATGTGTGTGCATGTATGTGTGTCCAACGTGTGCATATGGAGAGACATATATTCAGGCTTGGGTTGCTATAACATTGAATACACATTGAATATATTCAGTGGCCCTTACTCATTTCACTACATTGTTAAGGACAGTCACTCTTGGTCCCTTCACTTGAGAACCTGGGAGCGCGAGCCAGGAGACAGCGCAGGTCCAGCTCTGGATAAGGAATAATGCCAGCTGTGCACAGGACCTACCGAATGCGAGGTGAGCAAACCAAGCCCTGGCCAATGAGCACTGTCTGCCCTACCGCCCTGCAAGCCTCAAGTCAGGACTGTTCCAGGTTCAGCAAATAAATGCTGCTGCCCAATGAAATAAGAACACTCCGGGGCAGGGCATCTGCATGCATGGGTGAGGCTCTAGAACAGCATCTACACACACATGTTGACCAACACACAACACACACACAGAGAGAGAGAGAGAGAGAGACAGAGAGAGAGAAAGAGACAGAGAGAGACAGAGAGAGAGAGACAGAGAGACAGAGACACAGAGAGACAGAGACAGAGAAGAAGAGAAAGACAGAGAGACAGAGACAGAGGAACAGAAGAGACAGAGCTAGAAAGAAAAACATGAAATAATGTCAAGTCAATGTGACAACAGGCACGGGGCAGGGTTACAGCAGGTGTCTGCAATCATTAAACCATGGGCTCACTGGGTCTGAAAGTCAGTACTGACCCAGACATATATGACATCATCTGAAAAGAGGGTCTTGAGGTAGGGAAGCAGAACGGTCAGTGTGAGGTGGGAACCCTGACTCAAGACTAGGCTACCAAAGATCTCACTAGAGCACTCAGGAAGCCCTGGAGTTGGCCACTTCATCAGAGCTGCCCCTCCCTCTCTGTGGAAGGATGTGAAACCTTTTCAGCTCACTGTGTAAGCCAGACAAAGAGGTCTGGGAATAGAAACAAAAACCTCCCCTCACTGGAGTCCCTCCCTTCAGGGACAAGGCAGGGAAGGTTTCAGATCTAGGACCTGCATGCAGAAGACTGTGTGGAAAGAGATTTGCAAGGAAATCTGAAAACATCTGACTTCACTTCCCAGCTGTTCTTCTCTCCAGAGCACCAAGACACCAACACTGCATCCATCTGTCTCCTGAATCTCCCAGCTTAGAGGATTCCATGGAAAGCTACCAGTGACCTTGCTCCCAGAGAAGAGGTGACATCACAGAAGGGCCACCGACATCACTGCTCAGGAGCAGGTACGTGAAGGGTTCTAAGTTCTGCTTAACCAGAACTCTTACTTATTTGTGGTATACTAGTCTCCTAGTACCAGAGCAGAGGATCTTTGATTATGGCTTATTTCACTCAGGGGTTGTTCACAGAAAGGCCTTTCTCTGTCTTCCCTACCACAGAGCACTTCCAACCAGCAAGATGGCAACAAATTTGCTTATTACCCTCACATCCTGGGTCTGTTGCTCTTCTGATGCCAGCTTGAGTTTGGAGAAAGAGGGCAGCTTGTGTGACCAGATTCCTCTACGTCAACCCTCTTTGTAGTGGAGGGTTATTGTATCTTTTTGGGTTTTCTGTTTGTTTGTTTTTTGGTTTTTGGGGGGGGGTGGTTTTGGTTTTCATTGAGGCTGAACAATCACACCGTGTGCCTTTGGCTGGTAGAGAACTTGTAAATCAGGATGGCCTCAAACTCTAAAAGATCCATCTGTCTCTGCCTCTCTGCCTCCTAGGGCTGAGATTAAAGGCATGCACCACCACACCCAGATATACTTGATTTACCCCAGGAGGATAAAATTTTATACAGAACACACCCTGCTTTTCGTCTTCTAGAAGAGAACTGTGAGAAGCCATTTTCTACATAACCAGCACTACCAATAACTTGACTGTTTTCGGGGAGGGAGGTTCAGGAGCCTAATAATCAGCAGACATGGGGAAATAGCCCATACTTGGGGCTAGAATTCCCACTAAAGAGTCTTTGGCTTCTGGGAGCAGTTTCATCCACCCACTCAGGATATCTCTGTTCAAACTTTGTTTTTTATGGTCTTGAGAAAGGAGCATATTTCTTTGTAGCTTGTTCATACATAACGGTTTTTGGTTGGCTCCACCACATACAGTCCTGTGTCACAGCTCTCTGACCGTCCTCTGTTCAAACTTCTTAGTTCCTAATATTCCCCTTTCCACTTGTATATCTCATGTATGCTACTACCTATCTCCTGCAAACCTATTTTTTACCCCTTTTATGGGCCTCCTGGTTTCCTGGCAAATACTTCTTACAACAGAAATGTACATACCTAAATTTGAGAAGCTGAAATCCACATATGAGAGAGCACTTCATGTTTGTCTTTCCAGCATTGGGTGAACTCACTTAACATTTAGTAGCTCTGACCGTTTGCCTGGAAATTACACACATCCATTTATATTTCTGAATGAATCCAATACCATTGTATCTCTGTGGCACATTTTCCTTATCTACTTATCATCTAGGCTGACTATTGTCACTAGAGCAGTCATGAACACGATGTCCCAGTATCTGTGCTAGGATACAGAGTCCTTTTGGGGAACACCCAGGTTTGGTGTCACTGATTCCATAATGGCTGAGCTTGCTTACAACCCCACAGCAGCAAATGACGACTCCCCTTCCCTAAGTCCACACCAGCATCTCTTGCCATTTTCTCTCTTGATGAAAACTTCTCTGACTCAGGTGAGATGAAATTCCAAGGTAGCTACAATTTACCTGTATTCATGGCTGAGGATGCTGACCGAGTTAAAAATTATGTATTTATTGACCATTTGTTTTTCTTCTTCTGAGAACTCTGTTCAGTTGATTGTGTTTTGATTGAGATGCTTATTTTTTTTTTCTTGATCAGGGTTTTTGTTTTAAGTTCTTGGCTTATTTTGAACATTAATCTTCTGTTGAATGAATTGCTGACAAGGATTTCCTCCCCTCTGGCAAGCTGTCTCTTTCCTTGTCCGTTTCCTTTGTTGTACACAAGCTTTTCATTTCCAGGAGCTCCTGCTTGTATTCCATGGCCTTATTTCCTGAGTAGCTGGAACCTACTTGGAAATCCCCTTCTGATCCCTACTAATTAAAGCTTGTTTCTTTCCAGAGTTTTGAGCACCATTTCTTTCTTTCTTTTCTTTTCCTTTTTTTTTTTGTGTGTTTTATTTATTGAGCGTTCTTTTGTAAAGGAAAGTCTTTTCTCCAATAAGATCCTTTGAAAGTAAAAAAAGAGGAAGTGGAAGAGGAATGAAAGACACAAAAAATCAAAGTCAGGTGATCATAGGCCTGTGTGTTTATATCTGTCTTGTCTGTGCTCTCCTGCTTTTTAAGGTGTCTGGTATCCAGGCAACACCATGTGCTTTTCCTACTGTGGTTCTGAAGCAGAGCCTGAAACCAAGGACAGTGATGTCACCAGCACTTTCCCTCCCTCAGGCTTGCTTTGTTTGTCTGAGATCATTCATACTTTCAACTAAATTTTAGGATTTTTTTTCTATTTTGTGAATGATGGACCTTAGAATATTTAGGAAATGCATTGAATCCATAGATTAATTTTCTCAAGCCAGCCATTTTTATGACACAAATTCTTCAAATCCTTTGTCATAGGTAGTACTTTTTTTTTTTGGTTTTTTTGAGACAGGGTTTCTCTGTATAGCCATGGCTATCCTGGAACTCACTCTGTAGACCAGGCTGGCCTCGAACTCAGAAATCTTCCTGTCTCTGCCTCCCAGGGTGCTAAGTAGTACTTTTTTTTAAGTGTCTTCTTATTTTTTTTTTTTTTGAAGCTTTTAAAATTTTCACTAGAGAGGGCTTTTCCCTTTTTGGTTAGGCGTATTCCAGGGCATCTTATTGGGAAGAAGGTGCTGACAAACAGTATGAAAGAGATTGTTTCCCGTTTCTTCTTTAGCATGCTTGACATTGGGATACATGAAGACAAACAAGATTTTTATGTTAATTTTGACTTCTGTCAGTTGAATGAAATGATTCTTGGAGTTTGAGTGGGCACCTAGTTCCATACCTACCTTCCCCCACAAGTTAATCCAGTTCAGCCTTTTACTCTTGATTTTGCTTGTTATGCAGATAGACTATCTCTACTCAGGCCTACCTGAATAGCAAGGGAGGTTTAAGAGGAACTGACTTTTGTTACAGGCCCCACCCAGGGAGTCCTTGAGCAAAACAACCTTCTTAGCTTATCCAGGTGTGATTCAGGATACAACTGTATCCTAACATATCTTAATACTCCCGAAGACTCAATTTAGACTCAGAGAGGCAGTAGATACTTTTTACTCAGAGAGACACTTGGAGGAGGAATGAGATAGTTCATTTAGGTTGAAGGCTAGAGGCTGGAGCTGATCCAGCTAATCGCCCAGGGCCTAGGGCAGCCCCGGGCTGAGGCTAGGGACTAAAAGGAACTGATCGCTAGGGGCCTTGGAGGGCCCACGATGGCTCCGGGCATAGCACAGAGAAAAATGCAACCAGCAGACTAGGCAGAAGTACTCTTTTTGTTTGTTTGTTTGTTTTGTTTTTTTGTTTTTGTTTTTTCTTTTGGTAAGAATTCTTTATTGCAGCAATGGAAAACAATCTAGGTAACTGACATAGTAAATTCAACAAACATGTAGGCAACTAGCATTTGCCAACTTCTACAGTATAAATCCAGCTAAACCATAACAGCAATGAGTGTAGAGTTCAGAAGGCATGTGGTAAGTCACATCAGTGAATAGTAGACAGCTTGAGCCAGGCAGCTTCCCAAGCTCTACAATGCTGTCATTTTCACCAGGAAGCTAGACACAGGAACCACCCTTCTTCAGCTCCCAGGCCGGCAGGACAGCAAGAACAAGATGAAGAAGGAGTTTAGCCACATGTGCCCTGAACTTTAGGTAAACACCCTGTATTGCCCGAGAAAGCCTAGCTAGCCTTTTACAGATGTATATGATGCTTAATTTGAGATGTTAACTTGACTGGACTTTGTGAGATACCCAAAATTACATTCAGATTTCAAACCACCTCTTCCTGGACCAAAGAATCCTAGTTTTCCAGTGCCAGACTATGGCCTGTAACAGGATGGGGAAAGGAACCAGAAACTAAGGGTAACACTAGGCAGTCATGATCAAGGTCAAGTGATATTGAACTTGAGGAGATTGTCTATCTTCTGTTCCGTCCATCGGGTGTCTAGAGAGCAGGGCATCGGCAGATTACACCTGGGAAGCATACACCCAGGCCTCAGTACTGTCCACACTGAGGC
The DNA here is from genome assembly GCF_947179515.1 of Apodemus sylvaticus. Classification (NCBI taxonomy): domain Eukaryota; kingdom Metazoa; phylum Chordata; class Mammalia; order Rodentia; family Muridae; genus Apodemus; species Apodemus sylvaticus. The sequence continues at coordinate 76,239,640 of NC_067481.1, forward strand.
TTGTGGGAGTGGCTAGCAGCATCAGGAAGGGTCTCTTTCATCAGGGTTCCAGCGACTGTTCCTGAAGCTCTCTTACACAGATCAAGTCATCAGTCTGGAAGCAGTGAGGAGTCCCTGGCATGCCTGGAGTATTTAAGGCACAGAGAGTTTGAGAAAAATCTCATGTTGAGCGACAGACACCTCCTGGTAGGGCCCAGTGGACACCAAAGGAGGTTTCAAAGAGGATCTCAAGATGGCTAAAATGGCAGGGGCTGTTGGGCTCAGAACAGGAACAGGAACAAGAAGGGGACAGCATCCAGCATGAACCAGTCTCCAAGGTCAATTTAGTTAAGGTCTCTCATAGGGTTTTGTTTATTTTCTCTACCTGTCTTGAGCTCTGGGGACAGTATGTCCAATAATATTTCCAATGAGTCCCCCAAATCTTTATCAATCTCTGACTTACCTTAAAACAGGACCATTGTCTGATCCAATTACCTTAGGCACTCTGAAACTCGGGAAAATTTCTTCTAATCATGGCAGCTATTTCCAGCTTGGTGGGGAAAGTCCCAACCCATCTAGAAAAACTATCTACAAACACTAGAAGTTATTTATAACCATATTCTCCTGCCTTAGCTTTTATAAAATCTCTCAATATATATTAGGCTGTTCTCTTCTAGGTCTTTTGCCCTGTTTACTCTTTGCTGTATAAGCATTCACTTGCTTGAATACCTTATATACTGTTCTATTATCTCTCTGGCCCAAAACCTGAGTTACAAATGTATACTTTGGGTCCCTTAACTGCCTGGACAAGCTTTTTATCTCCTAAATGAGTCTTTCTGTGCATTTGACCTAGTCTTTTGCTTACTTTCTGGGGAGTATAGTTCTCCTTTATTGTGTGTGCCTTCTCTTGGTAATAGTTGGTAAGGTGGCTAGCAATCTGAGGTTTTTTTTCTTTAGCATATTCTACGTGAGGCCATCTCTTAATTTAGTCTCATTTCCTAGTGGGTGTCCCTCGAAGGCCCATAACTAGTATAGGCTCCAGCATAGCCACTTCTGGAAGCACTTGATCTGCCTGGTTATTGTCCACCGAGTCTTTTCCCTTCTGACATCTTGAGCAGTGAATAATACAGTTGCTGGCTTCATTAGGGCATCTAAGAGGTCCAGGATTTCCTGTTGGTTTCCTCTGATGTGAGCAGTCCTCTTGGCATATATATCTCTGTGGACATGGGCTGTGGCAAAGGCATGCCTGCTATCCATGTGGATATTAATTTTCTTGCTGGCTCCAAGGTCTTAGTGAAGGCAATTAGCTCTACTTTTTGCCTCGATGTGTCAGGAGTAAAGGTTCTTCTACTCAGATGACATTTGTGCATCCACCATAGCAACACCTGCTTGTCTTTGGCCTTCATGGAGAAAACTGCTCCTGTCTGTAGCAACTTTCAGCAGAGGTCAGTCCCTCTTTTTAGACAAGTTAGCTGTGGCCCGTTGGGTAGAAAGTGTATCTGGTTTCCCATTTTGGAGAGTATGTCTTGGGGTGCTCCTAAATGTATGGGCTACCCATCCCATCCCTAGGTCCACTGTTCTTCAGGTAGTCCATGAATAATTTTGGTGCCAGTGACCTCTTGGATCCAAGATCTTTTCTTGGCTTGAAGGCTTGGTGTTGAACCCCTGTATCCACCAAGAACTGAGTGGGTTTCTCTTCTACTCTCAGAGTTTTCCTGGGTTGGGGGAGGTGGTCAGAACCCCATATCTCCTAGTCACTGTCTTCATCCAGGGCTAATACCTTTGCCATTTGGGGCGCTTTTTCCAAGGCCTGGGAATTCCTGCTCCTGGCTTCTATTTGTTAGGGCACACTCTGGCTCAGTGGCCTCTCTCCTTGAAGTATGTGAACTGCTCCTTTTCTGTCTCTCTTCTTTGCTTTTTCTAACTATTATAGCCAGGACTTTTTGTAGCTTCCTTCTCTGTCATTTTTTTCCTTTCTCTTTTTTCGTTTCTTCTCCTCCTCTGTCTCCCTGTCTCAGCAAACTGCACTAAATCTCTCTACAGACTTTCTCAACAACCTACACTAAATCTCTCTAGCCTCTGAAGCCTTTTTTTTCTGAAATCTCTACTAGCCTGGTCTATAAAATCCATTGTCACAGTAGCCCTTGAGACCTGCCAATGGAGACTGGTGGTGAACCTTCAGGTGCCCCTTACCTTTTGTCATATTAAAGTCCCAGTTAGGTCTAGTCAGGGAAAGCCATTGTTCATGACAGCCTCGTCAATTGATGGCAAACACACACACACACACACACACACACACACACACACCTGCTGCATCTGAGGGGGTATTCTTTTTGGCTTCCTGTATTACAAATAAGACAGTCTCAAAAAGATTAATCAGTCTCTGGGGAAATATACCCTTAGTGAGAGAGCTACCATGGTAAGAGGGGAGGTAGTCTCAGGTCTCCTCCTGTTCCGTTCCTGAAGTCCTTTCTTCTTTTTCTCTCTCTAGCTTCTTTTTTCTCTTTTCTAATTACTGGCCTCTCAATGCCTCAATGTGAAGGGATAGGAAATCTTGTAATAGTCTACACTTTCTGTTTAATAAAAAAAATTTTTTCCATAATTATAAATTGAGCATAACTATTATCATTTTGTAAATTATAAAGTATAAGATAGACCTAACACCCAGTCTCTGTCAAACAGAACCTTTGTTATCTATACTATCTTAGAAGACTATAAGAATTAACTCCTGACTCATGTCTTGGCCATAAATTTTATGTCTTCTGAAAACCATCTATTTTAATCTATATCAGATTTCTCAAAGTTAAACAGCTTGGGCTGGCTATGAGATTAACAGTCTTCAACCCCATCAGAAATCCAAGAGTAACCAATATTAACGGAAAATATATAACACAGAACATCACATTCTGTGGACTTCTGATGCCTTTTAAAACTATCTATCTAAAGCATGTTTGAACTGTTAAGCCTTGACAACTTTCAACTGTTTTGATTAAAATCTTGAAAATACCCTAACAAACACAGAGCCTTTATTTGTTATTTGGCCCTAAACTCACAGGCATAAACATCTCAGATCTGTTATAAAAACTGCAAAGAATGACTGGGTCTAAACCCTGTACTTTCAAATTTTTACTATTTATACCAATGGAAACCTTGATTTTGTATCAAAATAAATTCTGTACCAAATAACTTATGCCTTGAACTTAATAACAATTATAAAGATTTTTACCAAATGAAATCATGGCTATATAATCAATCTTAATTGATCCTGTTTTAAATCTGAAGTATTTCACATTTTCTAGAAAGACAACCTAATAACAACCCTCTTAAGCACCAAATCCCAGGTAACTGCATCAATGACTCTTAATAATTTCTTCAAGATGAATACAGGAATTGAGATATGAAGGGGGTAGTGTTTTCTGTAATATATAATTCTCAAAGAAAAATTTTAGTTTCACAAAGACAGATTTTTTTGTTTGCTATTTTAGAATCTAGTGCTCTGGAGGTCTCCCTCCATCATTTCTGATCCAAATAACTGTGGAAGATGTCCAGAGCCTAATCACCATTTTTAATAACATAAAGACAACCCCCACTTTTTTCCTTTTTTTTATTACTTTGTTGCTTTTTCTTTTTTTTTTATTTTCTATATTCTTTGTTTGCATTCCAAATGCTTTCCCCTTTCCCGTTTTTCCCCTCCCCATATGTCCCATAAGCCCTCTTCTCTCCACCCATTCCCAAAACACTCCCCTCCCATTTCTCTGTCCTGGTACTCCCCTACAATGCTGGAGCAAGTCTTTCCAGGACCAGGGCCCTCTTCTTCCTTCTTCTTGGGAATCATTTGATATACTAATTGTGTCTTGAATATTCAGAGCTTCTGCGCTAATTAATATCACTTATCAGTCATTGCATTCCATGCGTATTCTTTTGTGATTGGGTTACCTCACTTAGGATGATATTTTCCAGTTCCATTTGCCTAAAATTTTCATGAATTAATTGTTTTAAATTGCTGAGTAGTATTCCATTGTGTAAATATACCACATTTTCTGTATCCATTCCTCCATTGAGGGACATCTGGGTTCTTTCCAGCTTCTGGATATTATAAATAAGGCTACTATGAACACAGTGGAGCATGTGTCCTTATTGCATGCCAGGGAATCTTCTGGGTATATGCCTTTAAAAGGGATATGTTACCTTTAAACAGATTGGTCTCTATGGGATGAGGTAAGTGGCCAAAGGTCCATCCTTCAAAATGTGTCCCCACCCTTAGGTCAGTCTACCCCTATACCCATTGTGGACCCAGGAATATAATTTGGCCTCTGATCTTCTTAAAGTTCCTGAGTTAACTCTTTCAGGATGTCCAGAACACATATGTAGCTCTTTGTAATAGGAATGAAAAGGAGCAAACAGGAAACTTGTCATCTGCAGAAGATATTCTGAAGAGTGTCTCTACAATTAAGATACATGAATGCTGGGTATTTGTCCGGGTTCTCTAGACTCACAGAACTTATGGGTAGTCCCTATATAGTAAGGGAATTTGTTCATGACTTACATTCTGTAGTCCAACTCCCCAACAATGGTCAGCAGGAGCTGTGAATGGAAGTACAAGGATCAAGAAGTCGCTCAGTCCCACAAGGCAAGCAGGCAAAGAAGAGAGAACCAATCTTCCTTCTTCCAATGTCCTTATGTACATATCCAGCAGAAAGTGTAGCCCAGATTAAAGGTGTGTGCCACCACACCCCTATCTGGGACTTGCTTTGTCCCAGATGACCTTAAACTCAGAGAGCTCCCTTTCATAATCTGGGATTCATAGCCATTATGCCTCAAGATCTCCATTCCAAGGTACAGGACAGAAATTTGTATCTCTCAGCCTCTAGAATAGGATCACAAGTGAGCCTTCCAATTCTGGATTGGAGTTCATTCCGGATGTAGTCCACTTGACAACAAGGAGTAGCCACTACAATGATATAGGTAGTATATTCTCATTTCTGCATACTTTAGGTCAAGGTTTTTGCCAGGAGCAGAACGGCTAGCAGGAATCATCATGCATTAAAGGACATTTAACAGTATGCCTAACCACCTGTGATCTGCCCAGTCTAACAGTAGATGTCCCCTGAAGGAAAGGCCCAGAACTCAATCCATGAGGCTTCCTGTCACAGCCAGCCTTCAGTGTACACGGGAAACCCTAAGAATTAGGCTCTAATACCAGTGACAGAATACCTCAGCAGAAGAAAGGATAAACTTGCCAGTGCAAATGAGAGCAAGCAGGCAAAGAATGCAAGTCTCCTTTCCATGTGGGCTGCCACCAGAAGATGTAGCCCAGATTAAGGGTAGTTCTCCCAACCTCAGATGACCAAATGTAGAAAAATGTCTCCCAGAGTGTGCCCAGCTAGTTGGGTTTCACTTTATTCCAGATGGAGTTAAGTTGACCAACCAGATGAGACATCACTTGGGGTTTATTAAAAGACAAATCTACAACACTTACATATGTTGCGGTCCAAGAGATTCCCCACGAAAGACACTATATACTAGTGAAACCAAATATTTTGGAGGGTGTGTGTTTTGTTTTGCTTTTCCCCCCACAAGGTTTTCTGTATAACAGCCCTGGATGTTCTTGATCTCACTTTGTAGATCAGGTTGACCTTGAACTCGTGTGAATGCCTCTGCTTCTGTATTCCATGTTCTCTGGACACACACACATACATTTTTGTAATGTTAGCATCAGCCTGTGAAAGACAACATGTGTTATTTGGGTTGTTTTGTTTTTGTTTTTTGCTATTGTTTTCTTGAATTCTGGATACTTTTCTCTGAAAAACAAATTCTAGTTGCACTAATTTTTTTTCTGCAAATGTCATGTAGTCTTCACAACTACATAGAGCCTTACTGTATATACATTCTTCACCCATTCATCTGTATATAAATATCTACACTAAATTAATTTAATAGGGACCATCAACACATTAGCTATAACCAAGGATGTGCATGCATCTGTGTAGTTTGTTGACTAACAGTCCTTCAGTGTCCCGACCACACAGGACAGTCAGCAGGGTCCCCGGACCACCTAGGAGAAGGTAAGAGATAAGAAACGCGAGAGACAGACAGCAAGACAGTATTCTGATCAAGCTTTCAAATTTTATTTTTTACACAAGGCAATTTAAAACGAAGCAAGCAAGGTGTAAAGGGGTAAAGTCATTGTATTTGGGGAAAAATCTCAGGGGGCTGGCATTGATTCGTGGGAATAGTTTCTCAGAATTGTCTCTTAGAAGCTCAGGGAAAAGCCAGATATTGCTGCAGGAACTTGGCACAATAAATTGATCATGAGGAGGTGACATGGAAAGGAGTTGCTATGGTAACCTAACCACAGGTGAGCTCTGTTCTGGCCCACTCAGGTGAGCTCTGCATGTATTGACCATCTAACTACTTGGCTAATCTTTAAGCTAGTATATTTCCTTCTAAAAGCAGGCTAGAAATGACTGAAAGGAGGGGTTTTGAGATCTATGTGAGAATGACTGCTGGCACTTCAGGTTGAATTGAGTAATGTACCTGGGACAGTGATCAATTTCTGAAGGAACTTCAACATTTAACAGTGAATAAGGTTCCTCTTTTCTATATTTGGTAATGGTAATGGTTTCTTGGTGGTAACAATCTGATTTAATTGCTCTTTGTCTGATGGTTCAGGGTAATGAGTAAATTTTCAAGTATATATTATCCATTTTGTGTAGTCTCTTGACTGCCTCTTCAGCTCACCAATTGATAGAATGTTTTGGGTTTTTACTGTTTCAGAGATTTTTACATTGTCAAAAAGAAAATCTCCACATGCTTCCAGGTCTCACATCATTTCTGATGATTCTTCTGCATCACACTCAGCCTTAAAGGGCACAATTTAGGTATCAAATTTTTTGGCTGAGCATTCAGAAGTCACTTATGCAACATTCTTTGACCATTACGAGTTTATCGAAAGTTACTCACTATACAGAGCAGCTTCTATGGCCAAAGTTGACAGGGGTAGCAATTCTTTGATACAGATATACATAAATATGTAGATAGCAAATTAATTGGGATATCATGCCCACTTAACCAAATAACAGTAGCCGATTCCCCACCAGAGCCTATGACTGCCACAAGCACAAGGTCTTGATTGAAAAGCAAAGGGTTTTCAGCACCAAAGTGTCAAAGGACTTTCATAGATAGCAAAGTCACAGGAAACCCAAGAGGATAGATCAAGAAGAGTCTCCCACATTCTTAAGATTATTTCTTCTGACAATGGAGAGAACTCTCCAATTGAATTTGCTACCATTCATGTCAATTATTGAAATAAAACAAGAAACCTGAAAGTCAGTATGCATGTCATAATGTGATCTTAACTCGAAAGACTGACAAAACTATGAAGTTGGGTAATATCTTTTCCAGAAAATAGTCAAGGCATCTTAACCCAGTCTGAGCTCAAACTGTCAATCCATAGAACAGCATCCTTAGCTTAAATTTGATCTTGATGAACTAAAAACACTGTAAAGAAGAAAATACTCAAAGATCAAAAAGTTTGAGTCAAACAAAAATTTAAAGCTAAATCCAGTAGTAAGTGCTAATCAGTCTTGCAAATTTGTTAATGAGAAGTAAGTCCCTGTTTATAATGTAGGGGCAGATACTGGACCATGCTCTCCCATTGGTTGTACTTCCTGAACTAATTTGTTGAACTTCCTGGTTCTTTCCTCCCGTAGGTACCATCTACATTCCCCAGGCATGGGTCAGACTCCCTCTTATACATGCTCTCCAAAGGAGGATCCTAATTTTACCTTCAGCTTTGGCACAAATCTTCAAAATTTCAAGATGGAAAACAAAATCCTGTCTCAGGAATTAAAGGCCTTCATTGAATCATCCCTAGAGAATGGAAACCTTCAAGAAACAGTTTCTGCAATCAGCAAAGCTCTGGGTGACATTGAGAAATCCCCACTGAACATTGCAGTGATGGGGAGGACAAAGGCTGGAAAGTCCAGTCTCATCAATGCTCTACAGAGAGTGGGGGCTGATGAAGAAGGTGCAGCTACTACTGGGGACATAGTTACAACCACTGAGAGAACACCATACCAATATGTAAAGTTTCCAAGTTTGACACTATGGGACTTGCCTGGCATTGGGTCTATTGCTTTCCAATCACATGATTATCTGAAGAAAATCAAATTTGAGGAGTATGACTTCTTAATTTTTGTCTCTTCTCTATGGCTGAAACGTGATGACATACAACTTATCAAGGCCATTGTGAAAATGAATAGGAGTTTCTATTTTGTTAGAACCCATATAGATCTTGATCTAAGGGCTATAGAAAGGACATATCCTAGGAGATTCAAGAGAGAGAACACATTAAAGCAGATTCGAAATGCCTTTTCAAGTATACTTAAGGAAGTTACCCAACAGGAGCCTCCAGTCTTCTTAGTCTCTAACTTTGATGTGTCTGACTTTGACTTCCCAAAGCTGGAATCCACCCTTTTGAGTGAGCTCCCGGCCTACAATCGCCACATGTTCATGCTCACTCTGCCAATTGTCACAGATTCCACCATAGACCGGAAGAGGGATATGCTGAAACAAGCGATCTCAAAGGTATCCAGAATGCCAAGAGCATGGGCTACCATACCGTTCAGGGGATTGACCCAAAATGACATGGAGATCTTGGAACAGACTTTGAATGAATGTAGATCTTCCTTTGGCCTGGATGAGGCATCACTGGAAAACATTGCTGAGGATTTGAATATGACACTGAAGGAACTCAAAGCAAACATTAAGTCTCCATATTTACTCGCAGATGAGCCAGATATATCCTTAACAGATAGAATATTGAAGTACATTAGAAATCCTTACTTTTCAAAGTTTTCCCACTTGAAAAATTACTTCATTGACACGGTTGCAAGTGATGTTAAAATTATCCTTAGCAAAGAAGAGCTTTTAAGAAAGAAGGTAAGCACATTCAATTCTAACATCTCTATGTTGAGAGGAGTCCGTGGGGAAAACATTTCCAAAGTTGTTGCAGGAATTACCTTTTTATTTCACTTTCCTGACATGTTTCAATGTGATCCTGATGAATTTTGTCATATCCTTTTTCAGCACCTGTTGACATCCTGGGGGTCTCTCTGGTTGAGACTGTTACATGATGCACTCCTAAGGCTTTTCATTGTAAATCATCTCATGACCGTGGTGTCTAGTTGCTTTGTATTTAAGAAGTATTTCAGTCAGATGGAACGCTACTTGTCAGTTTGCTTTTGATTCCTATGCTTTTCTGACACCATGAGGGAAAATCTGATGACATTTTCATATCCATTTCCCTTAAGAGCTTCAAGGTCTCCATCATATAGTAAGCTCTTTGGCCAACTTAGGGTTCGTTTTTGTATAGGGTAAAGGGTGAGGGTCAAGGTTTAGTCTTGCCTGATGTGGGAAGCCATCCTGAGCTATTCGGACTATTGCTTACTCACGGCCCTAAGGTGGTGGCTGCTAAAATATAAGAACAATTAACTAGAGCCTCTCCCGCGGGCATTGGTTTAGCCATTGTCTCGAGATAACTGCAGAATGATCCTGCCTGCATCATCACCCACCGACTCCAGTAATTGAGGTAGAAGGAAGTCCTGAGATAACTGTGGCAGGCTCCGGCCTGTGCAAACACCTGTTGTCTCCACCGGAGGACCCTTATCTCTTCCTGCTGAAACTGCTAGGATTGCCCTTTCTTCCTTTGTCCTTGCCTTGGGGTACGCCCCTCCTGAAAGCCTTAAAACCTGTGTACCCCAGAACATTAAACGAGGCCTTGACATAACCCAGACTGTCTGTCTTTCTTGGTGCTTGGCCTCCCTCCTTCTCTCCCCCTTTTTGACCCGCAGGTAGCACCCCTTCGGAACCCTGGAATAACTGACCCGCGGGACGGGAACAGTGGCGCCCGAACCAGGGACCCGAAGTACGGTCAACTACCGGACGACGGAGGAGAAATCCCGGGAAAAGGAATCAAGGACCCCACAGACCGCATCGCTCGTGCGTCGCTGGAGGGGCAGGTGAGTGGCCAAACATTGTCGTCCAATTTTCATTGGGGAAAAAAAAAAAGAGGCTAAAGAGGCTTGATTCATAGGAGAAATCAAGCAATCATTCAGGGAGAGAGGAGTAAGAGTTAAGAAAAAAGATTTAATTAAGTTCTTTTGTTTTGTCATGAGAAATGTCCTTGGTTAATTTTAAGTGGACCTGACATTCACCCGCTAACTTGAGATAAGGTTGGTAAAGAAATTAATAAGATTTTGAAAACAGGTACAGGTGAACCAATGTCTGATACATTCTTTAGTTACTGGGGGCTCATTCAGAGTGCGAACGAGGACCCTGCTGAATATTGCCTCCGCCCTTTGTCTTGGGCAGCTTCTGTGACCTTGCTTTCCCATAAAAAGAACTCTCCAAAACCTTCCTTGGTCGTTATAGACAGGTCTGAGTCCCCACCATCAGCTCCTGTAACTTCTCTTTATCCTCTGCTCCTCAGAGACCCATCCCTTGCTGATGTGCCATTAAGTTTAGAGACCCCCTGGGGAGAAAGCCAACTTGGAGGAGAAAAGCTGCAGAGAGCAAGCAGTCCTCTTAAAGGAGCTACGAAGGACAAATGGTCATTCTAACTTCAAGATTTATTTCAAAGTCAAATGCCTAGAAAAAGCCAGAGCCAAAACAAGCCCCTTCACGTGGCCCGCCACCCTATACCCAGCGATAGGCATGCAGTGCGGCTCCTCTCAGCAAAGTCCCTCAGACCTTTACTGGGTCCAGGTAATCACTAGAGATCGTCCTATACTCAGCCTTAAAATAAATGGTAAAAGCTTTGAGGGCATCTTAGACTCAGGTGCCGATTCTACTGTGATCTCGCAATGTGCTTGGCCCCCTGCTTGGCTTTTGCAAGCCTCTCTGACCCATCTGCAGGGGATTGGACAATCAAAAAAACACTCTCCAAAGCTCAAAGTTGCTGACTTGGGAGGACAGAGGGAAATACTGGCTCTACTCAGCCCTTCGTGGTTTCTGGTCTGCCTGTTAACCTCTGGGGAAGAGACATTCTCTCTCAAATGAAAGTCCTTATGTATAGTCCCAATGAGGTTATTTCTCAACAAATGCTCTCCCAGGGCTATCTCCCTGGACAGGGACTAGGCAAAAATGGACAGGAAAGACCCATGCAGGTAGAAGTCAGAGACTGCTGCTGAGGCGGCGGAAGAAAAACTGCTCATGGGCAGCATGTAAGACTTGGACTGCAGAGAAATTCCTGGGCTCTCCTCCCCTCTCCACAGGTGTGTGTGTTCAACTAGGCATCCTCCTTCCTCCTTGTTAAATCTTAAATAAGAGAAAAAGCAGGTTGCAGAAAAGCAGTTTTTCCATGTGTAGGACACAGTATCAAAAAAAAATACAGGCCTCTAAGATGCTTCTAAATTAGCATGGTGATTTGTGTGAATCTTGGCCTGGAGATTGGATTTATAAGAAATACGATTTAAAATAATGTCTCTTCAATAAGTTACAAAGTCATACATTCAAACACAAGATGATGGACAAACTTTACAATATAAAAATATATTTGCCATTAATTTTAAGGAGAAAAGATTGTTTAAAACTGGGTTTTGCTTTCAACAAATTGTAGTTATGCTTTGATATTACAGGTTCCTTTTGTTATTTGGCCTTCATACAATGGGGTCTGGTTACTCTTTACAGGACCGGTGGGTGTAGGTCTGACCTTAGAGATAACAAACTCAGATCAGGAGATTTACATTTGAGTTAATACAAAGCTCAGAGCTGCCTCAAAGCCGCTCAAAGCTACAGAGGATTGAGAGATGCAGTTTTGTCTTGCAGGCCTCACTTAGAGAGTTTCTGGCCAAAAGAACATTTTTAACAGATTCATACAGATGTGGTTCAAAATAAAGTTCAAACTTATATCTATAAAAGAATTTCATTAGAAAGTTATTCCTCAAGAAATGGCTTGCTCTTATCATGGGCTTTTAAAGTTTTTAAGAAAATGATTTTCAAAAGGTGTTAAGATAAATATTTTGCCTAAGACTCTGCTTTAAGTTTGTCATTTAAGTCTCTGATGTTCTCAAGATAGATGCAAAACAAATACTGAGAGACATAATTTGGAGAAAGCTACCATAAGTATTTGTCAACAGTTTATGATATATGTTCACTTCCATTCCTTAACAAAGAGAACATTAATGTAAAATCTCTCCAAATACGATTTTGACATCCTCCAATAAAGATTTGATATAATAATAAAATGTTACAAAATAAAATCATGAAAATATTTTTAAAAGACTGTTTTAAGAGCGTGATAAAATGTTTGTTCCTTATTTTAAACAACAATCAAATTGATTATTATTAATTGTTAATCTATTACATGACAAGCCTTTTTGACAAAATTAATAATTGTTATCTAAAAGATAAATTGTTAAAAATTTGCCTCTATACATGTTTTTATATTGTTATAGATTTATACATACATCCTATAAAAATGTAGCTACTGTGGGAGTAAAGCTCATATAATTAGATCACATGTTTATTCTTTTGAGTGTCCCCTTGCTTCAGAACAGATAATTGAATTGGGTGCTGTAGCTATTTGTTTTAAAATGTTAAAAATCAAACTTTTGATTTTTATATTAATAATATACATATATAGCTCATGGCTTACAAATTGCTTAAAGTTGTTTCTTTTTAATGATACTAATTCTTAACTTTTACAATTGTTTGTACAAATACAATTTAAAAAATTAATCAAAAATATACATACAACTATTGACAGCTTTTTAGGCTTTCTAGTTATAACTGTTTTAACATAAGAATCAAAATATAAAATTAGTTGTTACATATGTTATTTTTTAATACTAAATGTTCCAAATCAGATTAAGACAAATATTATAACTGATTATTATAATCAGTCATTTGAGATGTCTTATTAACAATTTAATATTAATCATATTACTAAGATTCCTCATAATTTACAAAGACAAGATATTATAAAACAGGCCCATAAAACATTACAACAATATTTTTATAATAAAAAAGGGGAGAATCACATCTCTATATACCATAAAATTTTTAAATTTTAATGCTAGGGATCTCTCTGAGTGTAGAGAAGAGGGCATGTTTGTGTTCTTTCTACAGGATGCTGAAGGAACAGGCTAGCTGCCAGAGTATGCTGGTGCTGAGATTTCACCCTGGCTTTCCACCTTGCTCTCCAGCCTTTTGGGGCCCCTCCTGGGTCTTTTGTTTCTTTTGTCATTTGGCCCCTGGGCCTTTAACAGATTAACCAGTTTTGTTAAATCACAGATTGATTCTGCCTTGACAGACGTGGAGGTAGCAACCATCAGCCTGCCTTCAGTTCTCTACCCTTGCTGCAGGCAAAGAGCTCTCTTGGTTCCTAAGCAGTAGAAACGTCAATGCCAGAGAGGGTGACCTCTGGCTCCTAATAGTGGCTGAGGGCCATAAGCTGTGGAGTAGCCAATGAGGGGAAATATTGTGGTGCCACGAGCCAGATGCACACCGCCTCTTGGCTGCAGGGTAACTCCATGACGGGATTATTGTGAGTCCTCTACCTGGATGACCGTCACACCCACCAAGGGCCTGATTAAGCCTTTGGAGTGGGATGTGATGCCAGGAGTGGATGCAACTTACATAGCCTAAGGCAGAGGCCCTGCCCTACTAGGATCTAAAAAGGCCTAGTTACTGCGGTGCTGGACGTGGGGGCAAAACCACATAGCCTAAAACAGGCTCTCCACCGACCCTTTTTCCATAGCCACCCCCCAACTTAAGAAAGAAAAAAGGAGGAGATGTACGCCCCTCCTGAAAGCCTTAAAACCTGTGTACCCCAGAACATTAAACGAGGCCTTGACATAACCCAGACTGTCTGTCTTTCTTGGTGCTTGGCCTCCCTCCTTCTCTCCCCCTTTTTGACCCGCAGGTAGCACCCCTTCGGAACCCTGGAATAACTGACCCGCGGGACGGGTTACAGCCTGATATCCACAGTTTGCACAGTTCCATTCCTCAAACCATGTGTCCTTTGTATCCTGTGATCATTTGGAAACCTTGTTGAGATATTGACTGACAGTAAATGCATTCTGTTGGCTGCACAGTTATTAATAAAGTTCTGGATATGCCCTTCCTGTCAGTTTGTTGGTCTATGGTCCTGTCTTCATAGCATTATTGGACTGTTTTTTTTTTTTCACTGTGGTTCTGTGCGATTCCTTGAAATCAGGTATTACAATGACTCCTAACACCATTGGATTTGATCAATCTGGTTTGACTGTAGTCTTCTGTGTTCCCATGTGAGTTTTGTCATTCCACAGTCTAGTTCCATTCTAAATGGCATTGAGGTTGTACTTGAGATTACATTGAGTCTGTAGATCACTATGTGAAGTATGAAGTTTGATAATATGAATGTTTATAAACTATAAGCACAGGAATCTTAGAATCTTTTGTCACCTTCTTTGACATTTCTTTCATCTCTGCTTTGGAGCATCTGAATTCCTTGGGTACTTATTCAAACTTGATTGCTTCCTTCCTTCCTTATTTTCTAACTTCCTATGATCTTACTCTGCCTTATTATCTGGTGTGTGTGTGTTATGTCTACTGTTAATAAACTTTTTCTTTTTTAAAAAAGCTAATAAAATTATTTTAAAATATACATCTCAGTATTGTCATTTTAAGTCATAAAATAATGTATCATATTAAATGCCTCTTATATGTACATGATTTCTTCTGATGCTTAAAGTAATATGCACTCAACCAGTTTTTGAAATCTATTTGGAACATTAAACATGATAGAAGTAGAAAAATCTCTTATGAAATCCTCTATGAATGATAATTGTGACAGAGTCCTGATTAGACAGAAAGCATTTCATCTCCAAGGGAGAATATGCAGTGTAACTGTGGCTTCATAGAATGAATTGAGTAATGTTCCTTCTGTTTTGATTTTGCAGAATAGTTTGAAGAGTATTGGCATTAGTTCTTCTTTGAAGGTCTGATAGAATTCTGCACTAAAACCATCTGTTCCTTGGCTTTATTTTATTTATTTATTTATTTATTTATTTATTTATTGGTTGGGAGATATCTTATGACTGCTGCTATTTCTTTTGGGGTTATGGGACTGTTTTGATGGTTTATCTAATCCTAAAAGTTATCTAATTAACTTTGGCACCTGACTTCTGTCTAGAAAATTATGCATTTCATTCATATTTTCCAGGGTTTTTTTTTTTTTTTTTGAGTATAGGCTTTTGTAGTAGTATCTGATGATTTTATTGAGTTTACTCAGTTTCTGCTATACCTCCCTTTTCATTTCTGAGTTTGTTAATTTGGATACTGTCTCTTTGCCCTCTGGGTAGTCTGGCTATGGGATTGTCTATCTTGTCGATTATCCCAAGAATCGGCTCCTGGTTTTGTTCATTCTTTGTATAGTTCTTTTTGTTTCTACTTGGTTGATTTCAGCCCTGAGTTTGATTATTTCCTGCCATCTACTCCTCTTGGCTATATTTGCCTCTTTTTGTTCTAGAGTTTTCAGGTGTCCAGTTAACCTGCTAGTGTATGTTCTCTCCAGTTTCTTTGTGGAGGCACTGAAAGCAGAGTTTTCCACTTATCAATGCTTTCATTGTGCCCCATAAGTTTGGGTATATTGTGGCCAATATAATTTTCACCAAACTCCAAACAGTCTTTAATTTCACTCTTTACTTCTTCCTTGACCAAGTTTTCATTGAGTGGGGTATTGTTCAGCTTCCATGTTTATGTAGGCTTTCTGTTGCTATTGAAGAGCAGCCTTACTCCACAGTGATCTGATAGGAAGCATGGGATTAGCTTCACCTTCTTGAATCTGTTGAGGCCTGTTTTGTGACCAATTATATGGTCAGTTGTGGAGAAGGCACTATGAGGTGCTGAGAAGAAGGTATGTTGCTTATCGCTTTATTCACAGACTACACAAGAGAAACTGGAATGGCTGTGGTAAGGGAACAGAGATCATGAGGCCTAAGCACTCAAAGGAGAAAGGGATCCTTTCCATAAGATATAAGGTTTTTAATATGCTGATCTATATTGTTAAGGGTTTTAAAACCTATGGGTATTAATAGGAGTAAATGGAATGCAAAGGCAACTCAAAATAAGAAGTAAACATTGATGCAGGAAAAACATAGAACAAGTAGATCATGAATGGGAAACAAAGGAAGAGGAAGACCACGGTAGAAGAAAAGGGCTGAATGAGGGCATGTGGCATGCAGAGCAGAGATCGAGCCCGCAGCCTGGAGCAGAAAGGAAGTGTTCTGTTAATAATGGTATCAGCAGCTGAGGTCCCTCTTTACCATAAGAACAAACTCCTAGGCCTTGCCCTGCTGTACTGATAATTACAGTGTCTCTCTTTTTTTCTTTATTCAGCATACTCAACTGCACACAGACATATGGGAGACTTCCTCTAGCACACCCTCTCCTTTAACGGATCAACTTTTGGCATTCAGCTTTGAAAAATTTTTTAAGAATTTCAAGAAGGAAGGCAAAATCGTCTCTGAGGAAACCATCACCTTAATTGAATCCCATCTGAAGGATAAGAACCTTCAGGGGGCATTGTCTACAATTACTCATGCTCTGAGAAACATTGACAAAGCCCCACTGAACATTGCTGTGACTGGAGAAACAGGGACAGGGAAATCTAGCTTTATCAATGCCCTGAGGGGAGTGAGGGATGAAGAAGAAGGTGCAGCCCCCACTGGGGTGGTAGAGACAACCATGAAGAGAACTCCATACCCACACGCAAAGCTTCCCAATGTGACAATATGGGACCTGCCTGGCATTGGAACCACTAACTTCCCACCACAAAACTACCTAATGGAAATGAAGTTTGATGAGTATGACTTCTTCATTATCATCTCTGCCACACACTTCAAAGAAATTGAAATACATCTGGCCAAAGCCATTGAAAAGATGAACACCAAGTTCTACTTTGTCCGTACCAAGATAGATCAAGATGTCAGTAATGAGCAGAGGAGTAAACCTAGGACTTTCAATAGAGACAGTGTCTTAAAGAAAATTAGAGAAGACTGTTCAGGGCATCTTCAGAAGGCTCTCTCCAGTCAGCCTCCAGTCTTCCTAGTCTCTAACTTAGATGTGTCTGACTTTGACTTCCCAAAGCTGGAGACCACCCTACTCAGTGAGCTCCCAGCCCACAAACGCCACATCTTCATGATGTCCTTGCACAGTGTTACTGAGACTGCCATTGACCGCAAGAGGGATTTCCTCAGACAGAAGATCTGGCTGGAGGCCCTGAAGGCAGGAGTTTTGGCCACCATTCCACTTGTGGGCTTCATCGGAGATGAAATACAAAAGTTAGAGAAAACCTTGAATCTCTACAGGTCATACTTTGGACTGGATGAAGCCTCACTGGAAAATATTGCCAAAGTTTTCAATGTGCCTGTGAATGAAATCAAAGCACACCTTAAGTGTTTCCATTTGTTAACAAAGAATAAAGACATGTCCTTCAAAGAAAAAGTGTTAAAGTATATTGAACATATTTCCTGTGTTACTGGGGGACCACTTGCCTCAGGCCTTTACTTTAAAAAGACTTACTATTGGAAAAGTCTCTTCATTGATACTGTGGCAAGTGATGCCAAGTCTCTCCTTAATATGGAAGAGATTTTATCACAGAAGCAAAGGTTGTCCAGGCTGATCTCCCTATATACTGGGGAACAGGAAGAAAGCTATGAGGCACTGACTTTGCATTGGTTACAGGCACTGACTTAAAGCCTGCTTTTAAGCAGCAAACATTTTCTGGAAAATATCAGAGGATTCTTCTCTTTCACAGATAGAATATCACTACAGCAATACAGAACACCAATAGCTTATAATTTAAGATCAAGAACCGACAAATGAGACCTCATAAAATTACAAAGTTTCTGCAAGGCAAAGGACACTGTCAAAAGGACAAAACAGCAACCAACAAACTGGGAAAAGATCTTCACCAACCCTACGTCTGACAGAGGGCTAATATCAAATATATACAAAGAACTCAAGAAGTTAGACCCCAGGGAACCAAATAACCCTATGCTCAACAACATTAGTCATTAGGGAAATGCAACTCAAAACAACCCTAAGATTTCACCTCACACCAGTCAGAATGGCTAAGGTTAAAAACTCAGGAGACAGCAGGTGTTGGTGAGGATGTGGAGAAAGAGGAACACTCCTCCACTGCTGGTGGGATTGCAAGATGGTGCAACCACTTTGGAAATCAGTCTGGCAGTTCCTCAGAAAACTGAACATGACACTACCAGAGGACCCTGCTATACCACTCCTGGGCATATACCCAGAGGATTCCCTGGCATGCAATAAGGACACTTGCTCCACTATGTTCATAGCAGCCCTATTTATAATAGCCAGAAGCTGGAAAGAACCCAGATGTCCCTCAGTGGAGGAATGGATACAGAAAATGTGGTATATTTACACAATGGAATACTACTCAGCAATTAAAAATAATGAATTCATGAAATTTGTACGCAAATAGTGGGAACTGGAAAATATCATCCTAAGTGAGGTAACCCAATCACAAAAGAATATGCATGGAATGCAATCACTGATAAGTGGATATTAATTAGCCCAGAAGCTATGAATACCCAAGACACAAGTAGCATATCAAATGACTCCCATGAAGAAATAAGGAGAGGGCCCTGATCCTGGAAAGGCCTGATCCAGCATTGTAGGGGAGTAACAGGACAGAGAAAAAGGAGGGAGGTAATTGGAGAATGAGTGTAGAGAAGGCTTATGGGACATATGGGGAGGGGGGAACTGGGAAAGGGGAAAGCATTTGGAATGTAAACAAAGAATGTAGAAAATAAAAAAAAAATGTGGCATATTTAAAAAAGAGAACTCTCTTCCATTAAAGTGTCATTATAAAAATATATGGTTGTATACCTGTGACTTATAATAACTTTGCCTAATTAAACTGGGATCATTTGTCCCAAGGAGATTTCCCAAGCTGTGCAACACTCTCCTGAGATGAAGAAATTAGCACACTGTGTAACCATTTGTGCTTTTCTGTATCTGCCTCAGTTCCAGAATAATGACACAGAGGTTCATTTATTTATATATTAATGCCTCTCCCTTAGTTAAGTGTGTTCCACAACTAACTTATAACCTGTTTAAACTATTCTATGTCTGAGACAAGTCTGGTTGCCTATTCTCAGTTTCATGCATTCAATTTCCTCCACAATTTTGTAGTGAATCTCTTCAGCCTGATTGTTTCCCAGTTATATATATATATATATATATATATATATATATATATATATATATACATGCACATGCACATGCACATACACATACACATATACATATATATCCCTGAGTTGTCCCACCTATTTTCTCCTGCCTTTCTGTGGGCATTCAGCTCTTTGCTGACAGATGATGCTTTGACACCATGCAGAAGGGCTTGTTGCTACAATCCTCTCTTGACTTTCTTTTGAGGTTTAGGAAGTAGAGGGGACTGCTTCCCAGCACACATCTCTACATGAGGTGGTATCTACATAGACATGATAAGCACAGAGCAGATGGGATGATGACCATTGTCTATCCTACTTCCAGGGAGAGCTGGGTAATGCACGGATCAGTAAACACACCTGGAGTTCTGTCCTGACACAGACATTTTATTCCAAAACTTTCACCAGTCAAAAGGATGAGTTTGAAACCTGGGTTGTAGGCAAAACAAGCTTTTATTAAATTATCATTTCTTGTGGTATGGTAAAGGCTCAAAAACATCTTAAAATCATCCCTCCTGCTGGACAAGGGGCGCCTAACATAAGCGCTTAATGTCTCTCTCCCTCAACTTCCTTCTTTCTCTTCCTCTTTCCTCTCTTTCTATTCCTCAGGCTTTTGCTCTTCTTCCTCCTCATTCTTCTCCCTTCTTCTGTCTTTATTTCTCCCCCTGCTTCCATCTTTCATTTGCCCACTCAGTTGTGAGACTTGGAAAACACAGTATCTGCTGGGCAGACTTGCAGCCTCACAATATTTTGGAGAGTTGGTATTGCAGATTCTGTCCAAACACCAAGAATTCTCTCTTCTCTAAGAAATGGCAAGGCTTTTGTTGTTGGGTATTTTTTTTTCATCTCTATGGACTTCCATTGGTTAAACTGAGGCATTTGTACTAGACGTCATCTGACATCTCCTGCTATAGAGGAGTCTCTTGTGCAATGCATGGAACCATCACCTGTCAACAAAGTGCTGTTGGCTTATGAGCAAAAGTCAGGAAGCAATAAATGAGAGCTCTAATAAAAAGGATGGAATTCTAGGAGAAGGAGAGAGAATAGGATATCCCCACTTCACGGACAGATGGAGGGAAGGAAATGTGTTGTTACAGACTGTGGAAAGGCTTTGTATTTGTTTCCGCTGGAAAAACTCTGGATTCCTTTCAAATTGATAAAAATCAAAACTGAATATTTTGGCTGCCAATAATGAAAAAGAATCAAGAAGACTAAACAAATCAGGCACCATACATTCCTAATCCCTCTACATAGAAACTGCTATGGGACTGTTTCAAGCCAAACTTCTACTAAGCTTAGCCAATAAAACTTGTTGGCTATAAGACCATCCAGAGACTGCCCCACCAGGGATCCATCCCATTTAGTTACAAAACCCAGACACTATTGTGGATGCCCACAAGTGCTTGCTGACAGGAGCCTGATATAGCTGTCACCCAAGAGGCTCTGCTAGTGCATAACAAATACAGATGGGGACACTCTCAGCCAGCCATTGAACTGAGCACAGGGTCCACAATGGAGAACCTAAAGAAAGGACCCAAGGATCTGAAGGGGTTTGGAGCGCCACAGGAGGAACAACAAGATGAGCCACCCAGTACCCCCTTCCCAGAGCTCCCAGGGACAAAACCATCAACCAAAGAGTACACATGGAGTTACCCATGGCTCCAGATGCATAGGCAGCAGAGGATGGCTTTGTTGGACATCAAAGGAGGAGAGACCCTTGGTCCTGGGAAGGCTCAGTGCAGCACTGTAGGGGAATACCAGGACAAGGAAGTTGGAGTGGGTTGATTGGGGAACAGGGGGGGAGGGAGGGGTTATGGGATTTTTCCGGGGAGGGGGGCCAGGAAGGAGACAACATTTGAAATGTAAATAAAGAATATATCTAAGAAAAAATTATTAAAAACTCAACTGAACAAAAACACAAAAGTAGTTGGCTATGAAATTACCAGAATCATAATGCCATCTTTTCAAATTTATATTACTGTTTTAAAAAGATATTAACCTCCTTAGAAGGGCAGAATATAGGAAAATTGTATTAATTTAGGGCTAGAAGGGAGAAGCAGAAATTGATTAAGTATTGGGAGGGAGGGATCTAGGTGGGGAAGGGGACAGGGAGGGGAAGAGGGGAACATGATCAGGTATTCTGAGGAGAGAGAACAGGACTGAAGCCCTGAGGGCCAGCAGAAAGAATCCAAATAGGCAACTTCAAGAGGTAGGAGGTGGGGGGGACCTTCTAGAAGGTGCCAGAGACCTGGGAACTAAGCAACTCTCAGGACTAAAAGGGAGGGACCTTAGATGAAATGTCCTACAGTGGAGAGAGGGAACTTGTTGAGTCTACCTCCAGTAGAAACACAGGGCATCAAGTGGAGGGATGGGGTTCTCATCCCACAATCAAAACCTCTAACCCAGAATTATGGGCTGAGAAGATGTAATCTGGACTGAAAAAAAAATAGAAAGAGTAAAGAATAAATTTTAAAAGGCTGAAATAAAATTTCTGATGCATAAGTTAAGAAAAAACAAAAATATGTGGTGACATAAAGAAATCCAGGCCTTTGATCTCAAATGTAGAAACAAAGACACAGAGATAGAAACTCTAAGTCAAGTACTGCCCATTTGTCAATTCTTGATCTTAGAGCATAAGCTATTGGTGATCTGTTCAGGAACTTTTCCCCTGTGCCCATGTCCTCAAGGGTCTTCCCCAGTTTCTTTTCTGTTAGTTTCAGTTTGTCTGGTTTTACAAGGAGGTCCTTGATCCACTTGGAGTGAAGTTTAGTACATGGAGATAAGAATGGATCAATTCCCATTCTTCTGCATGCTGACCTCCAGTTGAAACAGCACCATTTGTTGAAAAGGCTATCTTTTTTTCCATTGGATGTTTTCAGCCCCTTTGTCGAGGATCAAGTGGCCATAGGTGTGTGGGTTCATTTCTGGATCTTCAATCCTGTTCCATTGATCCACCTGCCTGTCACTGTACCAATACCATGCAGTTTTTAACACTATTGCTCGGTAGTATTGCTTGAAGTCAGGGATACTGATTGCCCCAGAATTTCTTTTGTTGTTGAGAATAGTTTTAGCTATCCTGGGTTTTTTGTTATTCCAGATAAATTTGAGAATTGCTCTTTCTAACTCTATGAAGAATTGAGTTGGAATTTTGATGGGTATTGCGTTGAATCTGTATTTTGCTTTTGGCCAAATGGCCATTTTAACTATATTAATCCTGCCGATCCATGAGCATGGGAGGTTTTTCCATTTTTTTTTATTCGATATAATTTATTTACATTTCAAATGATTTCCCCTTTTCTAGCCCCCCCACTCCCCGAAAGTCCCGTAAGGCCCCTTCTCTTCCCCTGTCCTCCCTCCCACCCCTTCCCAGTTCCCCGTTTTGGTTTTGCCGAATACTGTGTCACTGAGTCTTTCCAGAACCAGGAACCACTCCTCCTTTCTTCTTGTATCTCATTTGATGTGTGGATTATGTTTTGGGTATTCCAGTTTTCTAGGTCAATAACCACTTATTAGTGAGTGCATACCATGATTCACCTTTTGAGTCTGGGTTACCTCACTTAGTATGATGTTCTCTAGCTCCATCCATTTGCCTAAGAATTTCATGAATTCATTGTTTCTAATGGCTGAATAGTACTCCATTGTGGAGATATACCACATTTTTTGCATCCACTCTTCTGTTGAGGGATACCTGGGTTCTTTCCAGCATCTGGCAATTATAAATAGGGCTGCTATGAACATAGTAGAGCATGTATCCTTATTACATGGTGGGGAATCCTCTGGATATATGCCCAGGAGTGGTATAGCAGGATCTTCTGGAAGTGAGGTGCCCAGTTTTCGGAGGAACCGCCAGACTGCTTTCCAGAATGGTTGTACCAATTTGCAACCCCACCAGCAGTGGAGGAGTGTTCCTCTTTCTCCACATCCTCTCCAACCCCTGCTGTCTCCTGAATTTTTAATCTTAGCCATTCTGACTGGTGTAAGATGAAATCTTAGGGTTGTTTTGATTTGCATTTCCCTAATGACTAATGAAGTTGAGCATTTTTTAAGATGCTTCTCTGCCATCCGAAGTTCTTCAGGTGAGAATTCTTTGTTTAACTCTGTACCCCATTTTTAATAGGGTTGTTCGGTTTTCTGGAGTCTAACTTCTTGAGTTCTTTATATATATTGGATATTAGCCCTCTATCTGATGTAGGATTGGTGAAGATCTTTTCCCAATTTGTTGGTTGCCGATCTGTCCTCTTGATGGTGTCCTTTGCCTTACAGAAACTCTGTAACCTTATGAGGTCCCATTTGTCAATTCTTGCTCTTAGAGCATACGCTATTGGTGTTCTGTTCAGAAACTTTCTCCCTGTACCGATGTCCTCAAGGGTCTTCCCCAGTTTCTTTTCTATTAGCTTCAGAGTGTCTGGCTTTATGTGGAGGTCCTTGATCCATTTGGATTTGAGCTTAGTACAAGGAGACAAGGATGAATCAATTCGCATTCTTCTGCATGGTGACCTCCAGTTGAACCAGCACCATTTGTTGAAAAGGCTATCTTTTTTCCATTGGATGTTTTCAGCCTCTTTGTCGAGGATCAAGTGGCCATAGGTGTGTGGGTTCATTTCTGGATCTTCAATCCTGTTCCACTGATCCTCCTGCCTGTCACTGTACCAATACCATGCAGTTTTTAACACTATTGCTCTGTAGTATTGCTTGAGGTCAGGGATACTGATTCCCCCAGAATTTCTTTTGTTGTTGAGAATAGTTTTAGCTATCCTGGGTTTTTTGTTATTCCAGATAAATTTGAGAATTGCTCTTTCTAACTCTATGAAGAATTGAGTTGGAATTTTGATGGGTATTGCGTTGAATCTGTATTTTGCTTTTGGCCAAATGGCCATTTTAACTATATTAATCCTGCCGATCCATGAGCATGGGAGGTTTTTCCATTTTTTGAAGACTTCTTCCATTTCCTTCTTCAGAGTCTTGAAGGAGAACTGGGTTCTGATGATACCAAGTAGCCTAGGTTTCTGTTGCTTGTGTTCTTACCCTTACCTCTTGATATCTGGTTATCTCTGGTGTTAGTTGGTCTTGCTGTCTCTGTATCTTGTCCCTCCTCCAAGCCTGTGTGTCAATACTCCTAGGAGACCAGTTTTCTCCTCATGGGATTTAGGTATGGAGGGCTATAGCACAGGGTCAGCTCCGGGGTACAGATGGAAACTGGAAGGATCCTGTGTGAGGCTGCTCCTCAGTGTCAGGAGCCATAATGAGACAAGCTAATATACTAGCAGGTGATCGTCCTGAAATGGCCTGCTTCTGATCATTATATAATATGTGACAGCTGAGCCCTCATTCAGCAAGGTTGTGTGGGATGAATTTTAGGAAAGATTCCTGCTATTAATATGCTTCCTGTTGTTATTAAATATATATAATAATCAGTAAGTAATAGCACAACTCTTTGGAGTACATCTCTGCAGATCCACGAAGATGTACTTTCTTATAGTGAGGCTATGTAGACAAATAATGACTTAAGTTTTACTGATGATTCTATAAGAATTCCTAAAATTCTATCTGTGATTATTAAGCTCTTTAATAGTTGAACTTCTATTGGTCCTTTTCTGCTAGTGAAAACTGCAATGAGAACTCTACCACTCTCCCAAGTGTCACCAGTTAATTGCTCTTAGATGGCAACCAGTCTTTCTCCTACTCAGAGCACATTCCAAGAGGTGGTAAAGCAATTAACTAAAGGTCATAAAAAATAGAACTGTGATTTGTTATAGGTGTTAGGACAGAAGATAAAATATTGACTGGGTTTATCTATACAAAACTTCACTTATAACTTAGTTATCATTTTAAACTTTCTATGAACCTTTAGAGAAGGCAAATCATAGCCGTCTAGCTAGATAATTGCTCCTAATGGGTATGCATGCAAACATTCTTTATTGTAAACTTCTATTTCAATTTATGACTTGATATTTTATATGAACTTGTGATAAACTTTGTAACATGTGAGCATGTATTCTGAAAAGATGTTTAAGGGCTGAGGACAAAGAGAGGAGGGACCAGAAGAATTCAGATGAGAGAAACAGAGCTGAGAGAAGAACTAAGCTGAGGAGAAGGTTTTAGTCAGAAGAGAACAAGATTAAGAGAATACAGAGTAAAATAACTTAGAAACTATAGGTAGCATAAAATAACTAAGAGAACAATGTGCAGGATGGAGAGGGAAAGAGGAAAAAAGAAGATGTTGCAGAGAGCAGAAGGAGCAGGCAGGCTTCTCCTCATCATGGGACAGGACTGGCCTCATGGTAAGGACAAGATAGGCTTAGTCTTACTAAGAGAAACAAAACCTTTTTCCTAACAACATGGATTTAATTCACTTAGCATTAAAAGGGTGGAAGCTTTTTCTTTCTCATTGTAATAAATATTGGAGTCCATTTTTCATCCAGAATGAGTGAGTTCTTTCTGCACCAGTGCTTGGTCTTTTGCTCTATATTCACTTATGTAAAAGTTTTTATTTCTGCAAGAGTTATACTCTTCTCCTGGATCAATAGAAGTTTATTACTTCTAACTTCTCCCTGGACTGACAAGCAAGAGGCATCTGGACAATAGGGAAAAGGCTCTAGCAACTAATCCTTTACTTAATCTCCTGATGTTTTTGGATGAGGTGCTAAGTGCCTGAGACTACAGTCAATATGGCTTCAGGGGAACACAGAAGGCAGGTCAATTCCTCTTTCTCCACATCATCACCAACACCTGCTGTCTCCTGAGTTTTTAATCTTAGCCATTCTGACTGGTGTAAGGTGAAATCTCAGGATTGTTTTGATTTGCATTTCCCTAATGACCAATGAAGTTGATCATTTTTTAAGATGCTTCTCAGCCATCTGAAGTTCTTCAGGTGAAAATTCTTTGTTTAGCTCTGTACCTCATTTTTTAATAGGGTTATTAGTCTTTCTGGGGTCTAACTTCTTGAGTTCCTTGTATATATTGGATATTAGCCCTCTATCTGATGTAGGGTTGATTAAGATCTTTTCCTAATTTGTTGGTTGCTGATTTGTCCTTTTGATGGTGTCCTTTGCTCTACAGAACCTTTGTAATTTTATGCTACAATAGCATAGTAACTTAGACTTAGATAAGTAAACCTTTTTATTATTCAGCAACCCTAAATTTTCCTTAAGACAAAGTCTTATCCCAGAATTTCATGAGACAAAGTCTTACCCCTGCAGATGCTCTTCCCCCTCCACTGCCTCAAGAAGTAGCAAGAAGAAAGAAACACCTCTGCAGGGCTGGTTCCCACCACCTCAGTTCATGTGTCCTGATGGTTCTGGGTGGGTCCCTCTTGTGGCAGGAATTTGAGTAGAACTGGTGGTCTTACCTGTGCTCACAGGTGTGTCAGCATTCCCAGGAGACCAGCTCTCTACTGGCAGGATTTGTGTATGGAGAGCTGTGGCACAGGGTCAGCTCTGGGGCACAGACCTATTAAATAATATTTAATACTACAGATAATAGTCTAGTTTAGTACAGAAATAACGCTTCCTAGGTTGAATAGATGGCAAATACTTAGAAACAAACAATTCAGATATGCTGTAAACAGGTAGTGTTAAAACAGAACAGTCTTACTTTACCGGGGACCCCTGAGTGAACCACATGGAGATGGAATCCCTGCAAAACACATGAGGTACTTTATTAAAAATACTAGCATTGCTAGAGTCACTCTGAGTGGCCCCACATCTTGTGCTGTGCAGGATTTTATACCTTGCTCAGGGCCGCTGCACAATGTGATTGGCAGAATAGTGTTATATTCAGACTAATTGGTTGTTTGACGATGAGGTAAGTGGCCAATAATCAGTGCTTTGGAATGTGTCCCCACCCTTAGGTCTTCCTCTCCCTCCCCCTTGTGGTCTGAGGAATGCAACACAGCCTCTAACCTTCTTAAGGTTCCTGAGGTAACTCAGTAGTCTTCAAAAACCTCAGAAACATACAGAGTATTCAATTTAAAGATATTTTATTAAGAAAAAGCTTTTTTGACAATGAGACATTTCAGTTTCTGTCAACTTCACCATTCTACTTCAAAGAACATTATTTCATCGAAGACTATCTTTATAGAGTTTTCTTCAAAAGTGCCAAGCTGGCCACTAGGCAGAAATCTTCCCTTTCTTCAACTGCTGATAATATTCTACCCAAACTGGGCAATCTGGACAAACTAGACAAAGGGAAGTCTACTGCCAAATTTTACCAGGACAGAGTAAGAAATCCTTCATATTTCCTGATTCACAAAAGTATGTGCCAGATATTCTGGGTCATAAGGCTAAAATTGATTCTCCAACAACACAGAGAATTTTGGGGGCATTGTCCACACAGCCATCTTTCTCTCTTTCCTGTACTTTTGTACACTCTTTGCCTGGACTTCCTGTATACTCAAATAATTTTTTAATTCTTTTCAAGTCTCTGATGGGATTGAAGACTAGATAGTCCTACTCTCACAACTAAACTTAAGTTGTTTAGGATTTAAGAAAATGTTTTAGGTCTTAGAAGATGTTTTATGTTTGTAATGCATGTATAATAGAAAGTGATTTAGATACAGGTCTCTGAGATCCCCAAGATACAATAGATGATAGAATACTTTCTCCTAGGTTGCCAAATACATATGGACTGTACATAAGGAATATAAATCTTACATGATAGTTCTCATAATTGTTATTATTGTACATGGTTTATATTTTAAGAGAGTCTTTTATTGGACTAAAAGGGAGAAATGTGGAGAGAATCTATTGTACAATATATGGAAGCATCAGTTGTCAATCAAATGCTGTTGGCATATAACCAAAAGGTAGGAAGTAAAGGTGAAATTTCTGGTTAGAAGAATAGAATTCTGGGAGATAGAGATTATGAGAGATTCAAAAACTAAAAGAATACAAAGCTAACTTTAAAAGACCTTTTATATGGCTCTAACAAACACACTAAACATAAAATTTTAGAAACACTCGTATTTACAATACCCTCTAAAAAAATAAACAATCTGCGGCTAAGCCTAACCGTGCTCATCTCCACCCAGCCCTTCAATGCTTCTTTTCCTTTTGTTTCCACCCAACTCACCTCTCTCTTCAACTGGCTCACTTCAGTTTGCTTTGTATCTGGCAAACATATCTTCAGGACAGGCTGACAGTCCTGGGAGCGGTCAATATTGAAACCTAAGCCCAAGTAACCTCGAGCAAAATTCTCTCTTCTCTTCCTTGAGGAATATCTGGTTTTCTTCTCTGTAAGATTTTCAATTGATTTTCAATTGATTGGCATCATTCACAGGATAAAAGGTCATCTGATATAGTCAAACCCTCCTGTGATGAGAGAATAGTGTGACCCAAAGTGAAGATATCTTTTCCTACAACATCATTAAATACAACAAGAAAATCCCTGACAGGATTGCCCAAAGACCCTTACCCGGGGTGTTGCTAAATTCTGTCAAGTTGACAATTAACACTAACCACCAGTTATACAACATATAATTATCAAGTTTGCTTAGTGACAACTTCCATATCTTTAAACATCTTTAACTATTTTGATTATTTTGTCAATATTCTATGGAAAGTATATCATACCAATACAATTATACAATTGTGTTGTATAATCAAATCAGCATCATTTTGTTTCCATTATAGCATCATTTCACAGTCTTTGATGAATGTCAGTACTTTGATTTCCTCATCTATGAATACATCAGAGGTTGATTTTTTATTCCATATATTCTTTGTTTACATTTCAAATAATTTCCCCTTTCCTGGATCCCCACTCCCCAAAACTCTCATAAGCCCTCTTCCCTCCTCCTGTTCCCCAATCCACCCCTTCCCCCTTCCCTGCCCTGGTATTCCCCTACACTGATGCACTGAGCCTTTCCAGGACCAGGGGCCTCTCCTTCCTTCTTCTTGGGCATCATTTGCTATGTGAATTGTGTCTTGGGTATTCCAAGCTTCTTGGCTAGTATCTACTTATCAGTGAGTGCATATCATGAGTAAGTTCTTTCGTGGCTGGGTTACCTCACTTAGGATGATATTCTCCAATTCCATCCATTTGTCTACAAATTTCATGATTTCATTGTTTTTAATGGCTGAATAGTATTCCATTGTGTAAATATACCACATTTTCTATATCCATTCCCCCATTGAGGGACATCTGGGTTCTTTCCACCTTCTGGCTATTATAAATAGGGCTGCTATGAACATAGTGTAGTATGTATCCTTATTACATGCTGGGTAATCCTCTGTGTATATATGCCCAGGAGTGATATTGAAAGACCCTAAAAACAAGGGCCCCTCCAGGCCTCGGAAGGTGACACCTAAATCACTCACGAGTAACGGTCTTGATGAAAACAAGAGGATTTTTATTCCAGGCACACTGGGGTTCACAGTCATATGCCACGCAGGGGTAGAGGACTGTGGACCCCGAGTGCAGAGTCAGAACAGCTTTTATAGGTTTACAACAAAGCCCACGCATCGCAAACCAATCATACCTTAGCGTCAAGAGCCCTGTGCAGTGCAAGCCAATTGATCTTCACCATTCCATGGATCCTAGGCCAGTCTGTTTAAATTATCCAAGCCTGTGCTCCGTGGACCAATTAGTATCCTATAGTCCAGTTGTGCGGGCTCCTGGGTGGGGATGAGGGTGCAAGCAGTTTACAGAGGCTAGATAAGCAGTTTAGTTAGCTCATTTCCAGTTACCTTTCAGGGCCAGGATCATGTACTCAAGAGCCTGTCTTACACCCTTTCACCTACTTCCATTCAGGGAATGGGCTCAAAGAATGTGACCTTTCACCTAGTTTCTGACAAAGAGCAGGGTCTGGAATTTGAAGTATTTAGGGCTTCTAGGAGGCTAGAATTAGGGCTCCTTTGGAGTGCGATCACATTTCTAAACTTCTGACTTCTTGGGGTCATTAGAGAGTTAGGCTGTATTTTTCATCCTTTCAGTATAGCAGGGGCTTCCGGTAGTATCCTGCCCAGTTTTCTGAGGAACCGCCAGACTGATTTCCAGAGTGGTAGTACCAGCTTGCAACCCCAAGAGCAGTGGAGGAGTCTTCTTTCTCCACATCCTCACCAGCTCCTGATTTCTCCTGAGTTTTTGATCTTAGCCATTCTGACTGAGGTGAGGTGAAATCTCAGGGTTGTTTTGATTTGCATTTCCCTGATAAGTAAGGATGTTGAACATTTCTTTAGGTGCCTTTCAGTCATTCGATATTCCTCAGGTAAAAATTCTTTGTTTAGCTCTGTACCCCATTTTTTTGTTTTTTTGGTTTGTTTTCCAGAAAGGGTTTCCTCTGTGTAGCTCTGGCTGTCCTGGAACTCACTTTGTAAACCAGGCTGGCCTCGAACTCAGAAATCCACCTGCCTCTGCCTCCCAAGTGCTGGGATTAAAGGAGTGTGCCACTACCTCCCAGGCTGTACCCCATTTTTAAAGGGGTTATTTGGCTTTCAGGAGTCTACCTTCTTGAGTTCTTTATATATCTTGGATATAAGCCTTCTGTTGGATGTAGGGTTGGTAAAGATCTTTTCCCAATTTGTTGGTTGCCATTTTGTCCTTTTGACAATGTCCTTTGCCTTACAGAAACTCAGTAATTTTATGAGATCCCATTTGTCAATTCTTGATCTTACAGCATAAGCTATTGGTGTTCTGTTCAGGAAATTTTCACCTGTGCCCATGTCCTCAAGGGTCTTCCCCAGTTTCTTTTCTATTAGTTTCAGTGTGTCTGGTTGTATGTGGATGTCCATGATCCACGTGGACTTGAGCTTCAGAGGTTAATTTTTAACATAGCATTTTTTATCAATTCTTAGGGAATTTTACAGCATGTACCCAATCACACACATGTCCCAGTTCTTCCATGTCTGACCCAATTCCCTTGTGACCTCTTTCCCCCAAAGAAGTTAAAAATAAAAATAAACATTTTTAAATCAATAAAATATATTTTAAATTTAAAAAGATTAATTTAGAAACCAAAATCCAATTTGTGTTACCTATATACTCATTGTAGCAGAGTCAAACTTTCAGTGGCCTACCACATACATAGAACTGAGTCTTTCCATTCATGAACAACCACCTCCACAGAAATCTTCAACTATGCAGACATAATATCAGCATCAATATCTAATGTATTCAGAATTCTCTTTGATACCTTCCTGTTTAGGCTGGTCCTTCTCCTTTGGTAGGTGGGAAATGGAGTGGGTGTAGAGGTTGTCACAGAAGACTTCCATGTCCCTATTTCTCAACTGTGCATCTGCAATTACTGATGTAGCTGCAAAAGTAGATTCTTTGCTCCTTAGAGACAGTGGAAACAGGATCATGATCTTCCCCATTGTTTCTGACAAGACCAAAAATTGGAAGGGTCTCCCCTGTAGTAGGACCACAGACCTAGACAAGTCCCTCTGAGGTAGCCATGGGCCATGGACATCAACATGGCCAACTATTGCTCTGTAGTATTGCTTGAGGTCAGGGATACTGATTCCCCCAGATTTTCTTTTGTTGCTGAGAATAGTTTTAGCCATCCTGGGTTTTCTGTTGTTCCAGATGAATTTGATAATTGCCTGGTCAGCACAGTCTTGACATATCCTATTCTCCCACTTTCCACAGAACATGTAGTTCTCTGTTTCCTCTTTCCCATCTCACCATCACATTATTTGTTCATCATAATGGTCCCCACTGCTAGCACTATGAGACTCTGTGACTTCAGGTTATATATTTATTTATTTATTTATTTATTTATTTATTTATTTATTTATTTTTGTCATTTCTTTTTCTGTTTGTGTTTTTGTAATTTCACTGATACTACTTAACGCTGCCTTTATGCACACAGGTACAGTAGCATCTACTGGATCATGGGAAGCCTCTCTGGGGACACATCCCTGAGAAAATGGATTCCCTTTACCCCAGAAGCCATAAGTTATCAATAGATCCTCAGAAAGGGGTAGGACTTCATGAGTCCTTCTCCCAAAATCACTTGAGTTTTGACTGGCTTGATTTTGTGCAGGTCTTTGTATGCTGCTCACAGTCTCTGGGATTTCATGTACTCAACAGTCCCAACATGATCACAAATAGTGTTTCTCAGAAGATTTCTAATACCTCCAGCTCTTACAATCTCACAAGCTCTCTTCTGCAATGATCCGTGCAACTTGGGGAGAGGAGGGTGATACAGAATTGCCATTTAGAGATGAGTACTTTACAAACACTTACCCTCAGCATGTTGACCAGTCATTGATCTCTATGAATTACAAACTACTATAAAATGAGCCTCTTGAATAAGAAAATATTTCACTGCCCCAGCTATTTCCTTTTTCTTTTTATTGGATATTTTCTTTATTTACATTTCAAATGTTTTCCACTTTCTGGGTCTCTCCTTTGGAAACCCCCTATCCCATCCCCCATTCTCCTGCCTCTATGCAGGTGCTCTGCTTCTCAACTACCCACTCCCATGTTCCTGCCTTGGCATTCCCATACACTGGGGCATCAAACACTCTCAGGCCCCAGGGAGTCTCCTCCCACTGATGCCAACAAGGCCAACCTCTTCCACATATGCAGGCATCACTGTGGGTCCCTCCATGTTTACACTTTGTTTGGTGGTCCATTCCCTGGGAGCTGGGGAGTGGTGGGGTGGGGTCTGCCCAGATGGCACTAACCCTTCCCCAAACCCAGACAAGATATGAGTTAGTCTGCCCAAAATATTAACTTTGTGGGTTTTCCTTTTATAATCCTTTCGCTGGCAATAGCTTAGGCCTTGTCCTGGACAGATTCTTTTTAATAAAAGACTGAGCTCTCCAATTGAATTTGCTACCATTCATGTCAATTATTGAAGTAAAACAAGAAACCTGAAAGTCAGTATGCATGTCATAATATGATCTTAACTCAAAATACTGACAAAACTATGAACTTGGGTAATATCTTTTCCAGAAAATAGTCAGGGCATCTTAACCCAGCCTGAGCTCAAACTGTCAATCCATAGAACAGCATCCTTAGCTTAAATTTGATCGTGATGAACTAAAAACACTGTAAAGAAGAAAATACTCAAAGATCAAAAAGTTTGAGTCAAACAAAAATTCAAAGCTAAATCCAGTAGTAAGTGCTAATCAGTCTTGCAAATTTATTAATGAGAAGTAAGTCCCTGTTTATAATGTAGGGGCAGATACTGGACCATGCTCTCCCATTGGTTGTACTTCCTGAACTAATTTGTTGATCTTCCTGGTTCTTTCCTCCCGTAGGTACCATCTACATTCCCCAGGCATGGGTCAGACTCACTCTTATACATGCTATCCAAAGGAGGATGCTCATTTTACCTTCAGCTTTGGCACAAATCTTCAAAATTTCAAGATGGAAAACAAAATCCTGTCTCAGGAATTAAAGGCCTTCATTGAATCATCCCTAGAGAATGGAAACCTTCAAGAAACAGTTTCTGCAATCAGCAAAGCTCTGGGTGACATTGAGAAAGCCCCACTGAACATTGCAGTGATGGGGGGGACAAGGGCTGGAAAGTCCAGTCTCATCAATGCTCTACAGAGAGTGGGGGCTGATGAAGAAGGTGCAGCTACTACTGGGGACATAGTTACAACCACTGAGAGAACACCATACCAATATGTAAAGTTTCCAAGTTTGACACTATGGGACTTGCCTGGCATTGAGTCTATTGCTTTCCAATCACATGATTATCTGAAGAAAATCAAATTTGAGGAGTATGACTTCTTAATTTTTGTCTCTTCTGGATGGCTGAAACGTGATGACATACAACTTATCAAGGCCATTGTGAAAATGAATAGGAGTTTCTATTTTGTTAGAACCCATATAGATTTTGATCTAAGGGCTATAGAAAGGAAATATCCTAGCAGATTCAACAGAGAGAACACATTAAAGATGATTCAAATTTCATTTCAAGTATACTTACAAAACTTACCCAACAGGAGCCTCCAGTCTTCTTAGTCTCTAACTTTGATGTCTCTGACTTTGACTTCCCAAAGCTGGAATCCACCCTTTTGAGTGAGCTCCCGGCCTACAATCGCCACATGTTCATGCTCACTCTGCCAATTGTCACAGATTCCACCATAGACCGGAAGAGGGATATGCTGAAACAAAAAGATCTCAAAGGTATCCAGAATGCCAAGAGCATGGGCTACCATTCCGTTCAGGGGATTGACCCAAAATGACATGGAGATCTTGGAACAGACTTTGAATGAATGTAGATCTTCCTTTGGCCTGGATGAGGCATCACTGGAAAACATTGCTGAGGATTTGAATATGACACTGAAGGAACTCAAAGCAAACATTAAGTCTCCATATTTACTCGCAGATGAGCCAGATACATCCTTAACAGATAGAATATTGAAGTACATTAGAAATCCTTACTTTTCAAAGTTTTCCCACTTGAAAAATTACTTCATTGACACGGTTGCAAGTGATGTTAAAATTATCCTTAGCAAAGAAGAGCTTTTAAGAAAGAAGGTAAGCACATTCAATTCTAACATCTCTATGTTGAGAGGAGTCCGTGGGAAAAACATTTCCAAAGTTGTTGCAGGAAATACCTTTTTATTTCACTTTCCTGACGTGTTTCAATGTAATCCTGATAAATTTTGTCATATCCCTTTTCAGCACCTGTTGACATCCTGGGGTCTCTCTGGTTGAGACTGTTACATGATGCACTCCTAAGGCTTTTCATTGTAAATCATCTCATGACCGTGGTGTCTAGTTGCTTTGTATTTAAGAAGTATTTCAGTCAGATGGAACGCTACTTGTCTGTTTGCTTTTGATTCCTATGCTTTCCCGACACTATGAGGGAAAATCTGACGACATTTTCATATCCATTTCCCTTAAGAGCTTCAAGGTCTCCATCATATAGTAAGCTCTTTGGCCAACTTAGGGTTCATTTTTGTATAGGGTAAAGGGTGAGGGTCAAGATTTAGTCTTGCCTGATGTGGGAAGCCATCCTGAGCTATTCGCACTATTGCTTACTCATGGCCCTAAGGTGGTGGCTGCTAAAATATAAGAACAATTAACTAGAGCCTCTCCCGCGGGCTTTGGTTTAGCCATTGTCTCGAAGATAACTGCAGAATGATCCTGCCTGCATCATCACCCACCGACTCCGGTAATTGCGGTGGAAGGAAGTCCTGAGATAATTGTGGCAGGCTCCGGCCTGTGCAAACACCTGTTGTCTCCACCGGAGGACCCTTATCTCTTCCTGCTGAAACTGCTAGGATTGCCCTTTCTTCCTTTGTCCTTGCCTTGGGGTACGCCCCTCCTGAAAGCCTTAAAACCTGTGTACCCCAGAACATTAAACGAGGCCTTGACATAACCCAGACTGTCTGTCTTTCTTGGTGCTTGGCCTCCCTCCTTCTCTCCCCCTTTTTGACCCGCAGGTAACACCCCTTTGGAACCCTGGAATAACTGACCCGTGGGACGGGAACAGTGGCGCCCGAACTAGGGACCCGAAGTACGGTCAACTACCGGACGATGGAGGAGAAATCCCGGGAAAAGGAATCAAGGACCCCACAGACCGCATCGCTCGTGCGTCGCTGGAGGGGCAGGTGAGTGGCCAAACATTGTCATCCGATTGTCATTGGGGAAAAAAAAAAGAGGCTAAAGAGGCTTGATTCATAGGAGAAATCAAGCAATCATTCAGGGAGAGAGGAGTAAGAGTTAAGAAAAAAGATTTAATTAAGTTCTTTTGTTTTGTCATGAGAAATGTCCTTGGTTAATTTTAAGTGGACCTGACATTCATCCGCTAACTTGAGATAAGGTTGGTAAAGAAATTAATAAGATTTTGAAAACAGGTACAGGTGAACCAATGTCTGATACATTCTTTAGTTACTGGGGGCTCATTCAGAGTGCGAACGAGGACCCTGCTGAATATTGCCTCCGCCCTTTGTCTTGGGCAGCTTCTGTGACCTTGCTTTCCCATAAAAAGAACTCTCCAAAACCTTCCTTGGTCGTTATAGACAGGTCTGAGTCCCCACCATCCGCTCCTGTAACTTCTCTTTATCCTCTGCTCCTCAGAGACCCATCCCTTGCTGATATGCCATTAAGTTTAGAGACCCCCTGGGGAGAAAGCCAACTTGGAGGAGAAAAGCTGCAGAGAGCAAGCAGTCCTCTTAAAGGAGCTACGAAGGACAAATGGTCATTCTAACTTCAAGATTTATTTCAAAGTCAAATGCCTAGAAAAAGCCAGAGCCAAAACAAGCCCCTTCACGTGGCCCGCCACCCTATACCCAGCGATAGGCATGCAGTGCGGCTCCTCTCAGCAAAGTCCCTCAGACCTTTACTGGGTCCAGGTAATCACTAGAGATCGTCCTATACTCAGCCTTAAAATAAATGGTAAAAGCTTTGAGGGCATCTTAGACTCAGGTGCCGATTCTACTGTGATCTCGCAATGTGCTTGGCCCCCTGCTTGGCTTTTGCAAGCCTCTCTGACCCATCTGCAGGGGATTGGACAATCAAAAAAACACTCTCCAAAGCTCAAAGTTGCTGACTTGGGAGGACAGAGGGAAATACTGGCTCTACTCAGCCCTTCGTGGTTTCTGGTCTGCCTGTTAACCTCTGGGGAAGAGACATTCTCTCTCAAATAAAAGTCCTTATGTATAGTCCCAATGAGGTTATTGCTCAACAAATGCTCTCCCAGGGCTATCTCCCTGGACAGGGACTAGGCAAAAATGGACAGGGGAGACCCATGCAGGTAGAAGTCAGAGACTGCTGCTGAGGCGGCGGAAGAAAAACTGCTCATGGGCAGCATGTAAGACTTGGACTGCAGAGAAATTCCTGGGCTCTCCTCCCCTCTCCACAGGTGTGTGTGTTCAACTAGGCATCCTCCTTCCTCCTTGTTAAATCTTAAATAAGAGAAAAAGCAGGTTGCAGAAAAGCAGTTTTTCCATGTGTAGGACACAGTATCAAAAAAAAAAATAATAATAATGGTTAGAAGCTATTTCAAAACTCTCCTGGAAAGGAGAAGAAAATGGGAGACGTCCTGTTTTCTCTCTGAAACCTACTGGAGATCTCCTTAGTTCAGGTTAAGATATTTGGATCTTTTGGGGACATCAAGTTCCCTCCCTGTCTATTGTACGTCTTTGGTGCACCAAAACTTGTCTATATGTGTGTCAATTCATGTTGTCTATTGTTTTGTTTGGCTGAATGATTGGTTGTTTTTATGTTTTATGTAAAAAAAAAAAAATGGTAAAAAGGCGTTATCTTGCTGGCAGTCCTGCCAATTGTGGTTTACACAGAGGAGGCTAATTTGAGGTGCCTCACATTCTAAGGTAGGAGTCAAAGACAGCTGGGGAAAAAAAAGCTGCTTCTTAAAGGGCCAGGAGCCGGACAAGTGGAAATGGTTAATTCTCCTAGAAAAATTTCTATCATGACGATGATTAGGTTCAAAGTGCTTTATTCCCCTGAAGTTACAGCTAGAAAAAAAATGTATTTGGTTTAAATTTATGAGATTTATATGATCACTTCATTTTTATTTCTAATTAGTCTTAAAGGTATAAATGTTTTACATATCTTGGCTATAGAGTTATAAATTAATTGGTTATAATTTAAAAGGTATAGTGTTTTGAAGAAAAGGTTAGTTTAAAACTGGTGATTCAGTGTCAGAGTCATCTTAACTAGCTACACATGGCATGACGCAACCCAGGAAATACAGGCCTCTAAGATGCTTCTAAATTAGCATGGTGATTTGTGTGAATCTTGGCCTGGAGATTGGATTTATAAGAAATACGATTTAAAATAATGTCTCTTCAATAAGTTACAAAGTCATACATTCAAACACAAGATGATGGACAAACTTTACAATATAAAAATATATTTGCCATTAATTTTAAGGAGAAAAGATTGTTTAAAACTGGGTTTTGCTTTCAACAAATTGTAGTTATGCTTTGATATTACAGGTTCCTTTTGTTATTTGACCTTCATACAATGGGGTCTGGTTACTCCTTACAGGACCGGTGGGTGTAGGTCTGGCCTTAGAGGTAACAAACTCAGATCAGGAGATTTACATTTGAGTTAATACAAAGCTCAGAGCTGCCTCAAAGCCGCTCAAAGCTGCAGAGGACTGAGAGATGCAGTTTTGTCTTGCAGGCCTCACTTAGAGAGTTTCTGGCCAAAAGAACATTTTAACAGATTCATACAGATGTGGTTCAAAATAAAGTTCAAACTTAGATCTATAAAAGAATTTCATTAGAAAGTTATTCCTCAAGAAATGGCTTGCTCTTATCATGGGCTTTTAAAGTTTTTAAGAAAATGATTTTCAAAAGGTGTTAAGATAAATATTTTGCCTAAGACTCTGCTTTAAGTTTGTCATTTAAGTCTCTGATGTTCTCAAGATAGATGCAAAACAAATACTGAGAGACATAACTTGGAGAAAGCTACCATAAGTATTTGTCAACAGTTTGATATATGTTCACTTCCATTCCTTAACAAAGAGAACATTAATGTAAAATCTCTCCAAATACGATTTTGACATCCTCCAATAAAGATTTGATATAATAATAAAATATTACAAAATAAAATCATGAAAATATTTTTAAAAGACTGTTTTAAGAGCGTGATAAAATGTTTGTTCCTTATTTTAAACAACAATCAAATTGATTATTATTAATTGTTAATCTATTACATGACAAGCCTTTTTGACAAAATTAATAATTGTTATCTAAAAGATAAATTGTTAAAAATTTGCCTCTATACATGTTTTTATATTGTTATAGATTTATACATACATCCTATAAAAATGTAGCTACTGTGGGAGTAAAGCTCATATAATTAGATCACATGTTTATTCTTTTGAGTGTCCCCTTGCTTCAGAACAGATAATTGAATTGGGTGCTGTAGCTATTTGTTTTAAAATGTTAAAAATCAAACTTTTGATTTTTATATTAATAATATACATATATAGCTCATGGCTTACAAATTGCTTAAAGTTGTTTCTTTTTAATGATACTAATTCTTAACTTTTACAATTGTTTGTACAAATACAATTTAAAAAATTAATCAAAAATATACATACAACTATTGACAGCTTTTTAGGCTTTCTAGTTATAACTGTTTTAACATAAGAATCAAAATATAAAATTAGTTGTTACATATGTTATTTTTTAATACTAAATGTTCCAAATCAGATTAAGACAAATATTATAACTGATTATTATAATCAGTCATTTGAGATGTCTTATTAACAATTTAATATTAATCATATTACTAAGATTCCTCATAATTTACAAAGACAAGATATTATAAAACAGGCCCATAAAACATTACAACAATATTTTTATAATAAAAAAGGGGAGAATCACATCTCTATATACCATAAAATTTTTAAATTTTAATGCTAGGGATCTCTCTGAGTGTAGAGAAGAGGGCATGTTTGTGTTCTTTCTACAGGATGCTGAAGGAACAGGCTAGCTGCCAGAGTATGCTGGTGCTGAGATTTCACCCTGGCTTTCCACCTTGCTCTCCAGCCTTTTGGGGCCCCTCCTGGGTCTTTTGTTTCTTTTGTCATTTGGCCCCTGGGCCTTTAACAGATTAACCAGTTTTGTTAAATCACAGATTGATTCTGCCTTGACAGACGTGGAGGTAGCAACCATCAGCCTGCCTTCAGTTCTCTACCCTTGCTGCAGGCAAAGAGCTCTCTTGGTTCCTAAGCAGTAGAAACGTCAATGCCAGAGAGGGTGACCTCTGGCTCCTAATAGTGGCTGAGGGCCATAAGCTGTGGAGTAGCCAATGAGGGGAAATATTGTGGTGCCACGAGCCAGATGCACACCGCCTCTTGGCTGCAGGGTAACTCCATGACGGGATTATTGTGAGTCCTCTACCTGGATGACCGTCACACCCACCAAGGGCCTGATTAAGCCTTTGGAGTGGGATGTGATGCCAGGAGTGGATGCAACTTACATAGCCTAAGGCAGAGGCCCTGCCCTACTAGGATCTAAAAAGGCCTAGTTACTGCGGTGCTGGACGTGGGGGCAAAACCACATAGCCTAAAACAGGCTCTCCACTGACCCTCTTTCCATAGCCACCCCCCAACTTAAGAAAGAAAAAAGGAGGAGATGTACGCCCCTCCTGAAAGCCTTAAAACCTGTGTACCCCAGAACATTAAACGAGGCCTTGACATAACCCAGACTGTCTGTCTTTCTTGGTGCTTGGCCTCCCTCCTTCTCTCCCCCTTTTTGACCTGCAGGTAGCACCCCTTGGGAACCCTGGAATAACTGACCCGCGGGACGGGTTACAGCCTGATGTCCACAGTTTGCACAGTTCCATTCCTCAAACCATGTGCCCTTTGTATCCTGTGATCATTTGGAAACCTTTTTGAGATATTGACTGACAGTAAATGCATTCTGTTGGCTGCACAGTTATTAATATAGTTCTGGATATGCCCTTCCTGTCAGTTTGTTGGTCTATGGTCCTGTCTTCATAGCATTATTGGACTGTTTTTTTTTTCACTGTGGTTCTGTGCGATTCCTTGAAATCAGGTATTACAATGACTCCTAACACCACTGGATTTGATCAATCTGGTTTGACTGTAGTCTTCTGTGTTCCCATGTGAGTTTTATCATTCCACAGTCTAGTTCCATTCTAAATGGCATTGAGGTTGTACTTGAGATTACATTGAGTCTGTAGATCACTATGTGAAGTATGAAGTTTGATAATATGAATGTTTATAAACTATAAGCACAGGAATCTTAGAATCTTTTGTCACCTTCTTTGACATTTCTTTCATCTCTGCTTTGGAGCATCTGAATTCCTTGGGTACTTATTCAAACTTGATTGCTTCCTTCCTTCCTTATTTTCTAACTTCCTATGATTTTACTCTGCCTTATTATCTGGTGTGTGTGTGTTATGTCTGCTGTTAATAAACTTTTTCTTTTTTAAAAAAGCTAATAAAATTATTTTAAAATATACATCTCAGTATTGTCATTTTTAAGTCATAAAATAATGTATCATATTAAATGCCTCTTATATGTACATGATTTCTTCTGATGCTTAAAGTAATATGCACTCAACCAGTTTTTGAAATCTTTTTGGAACATTAAACATGATAGAAGTAGAAAAATCTCTTATGAAATCCTCTATGAATGAAAATTGTGACAGAGTCCTGATTAGACAGAAAGCATTTCATCTCCAAGGGAGAATATGCAGTGTAACTGTGGCTTCATAGAATGAATTGAGTAATGTTCCTTCTGTTTTGATTTTGCAGAATAGTTTGAAGAGTATTGGCATTAGTTCTTCTTTGAAGGTCTGATAGAATTCTGCACTAAAACCATCTGGTCCTTGGCTTTATTTTATTTATTTATTTATTTATTTTGGTTGGGAGATATCTTATGACTGCTGCTATTTCTTTTGGGGTTATGGGACTGTTTTGATGGTTTATCTAATCCTAAAAGTTATCTAATTAACTTTGGCACCTGACTTCTGTCTAGAAAATTATGCATTTCATTCATATTTTCCAGGGTTTTTTTTTTGAGTATAGGCTTTTGTAGTAGTATCTGATGATTTTATTGAGTTTACTCAGTTTCTGCTATACCTCCCTTTTCATTTCTGAGTTTGTTAATTTGGATACTGTCTCTTTGCCCTCTGGGTAGTCTGGCTATGGGATTGTCTATCTTGTCAATTTTCCCAAGAATCGGCTCCTGGTTTTGTTCATTCTTTGTATAGTTCTTTTTGTTTCTACTTGGTTGATTTCAGCCCTGAGTTTGATTATTTCCTGCCATCTACTCCTCTTGGCTATATTTGCTTCTTTTTGTTCTAGAGTTTTCAGGTGTCCAGTTAACCTGCTAGTGTATGTTCTCTCCAGTTTCTTTGTGGAGGCACTGAAAGCAGAGTTTTCCACTTATCAATGCTTTCATTGTGCCCCATAAGTTTGGGTATATTGTGGCCAATATAATTTTCACCAAACTCCAAATAGTCTTTAATTTCACTCTTTATTTCTTCCTTGACCAAGTTTTCATTGAGTGGGGTATTGTTCAGCTTCCATGTTTATGTAGGCTTTCTGTTGTTACTGAAGAGCAGCCTTACTCCACAGTGATCTGATAGGAAGCATGGGATTAGCTTCACCTTCTTGAATCTGTTGAGGCCTGTTTTGTGACCAATTATATGGTCAGTTGTGGAGAAGGCACTATGAGGTGCTGAGAAGAAGGTATGCTGCTTATCGCTTTATTCACAGACTACACAAGAGAAACTGGAATGGCTGTGGTAAGGGAACAGAGATCATGAGGCCTAAGCACTCAAAGGAGAAAGGGATCCTTTCCATAAGATATAAGGTTTTTAATATGCTGATCTATATTGTTAAGGGTTTTAAAACCTATGGGTATTAATAGGAGTAAATGGAATGCAAAGGCAACTCAAAATAAGAAGTAAACATTGATGCAGGAAAAACATAGAACAAGTAGATCATGAATGGGAAACAAAGGAAGAGGAAGACCACGGTAGAAGAAAAGGGCTGAATGAGGGCATGTGACATGCAGAGCAGAGATCGAGCCTGCAGCCTGGAGCAGAAAGGAAGTGTTCTGTTAATAATGGTATCAGCAGCTGAGGTCCCTCTTTACCATAAGAACAAACTCCTAGGCCTTGCCCTGCTGTACTGATAATTACAGTGTCTCTCTTTTTTTCTTTATTCAGCATCCTCAACTGCACACAGACATATGGGAGACTTCCTCTAGCACACCCTCTCCTTTAACGGATCAACTTTTGGCATTCAGCTTTGAAAATTTTTTTAAGAATTTCAAGAAGGAAGGCAAAATCTTCTCTGAGGAAACCATCACCTTCATTGAATCCCATCTGAAGGATAAGAACCTTCAGGGGGCATTGTCTAAAATTACTGATGCTCTGAAAAACATTGACAAAGCCCCACTGAACATTGCTGTGACTGGAGAAACAGGGACAGGGAAATCTAGCTTTATCAATGCCCTGAGGGGAGTGAGGGATGAAGAAGAAGGTGCAGCCCCCACTGGGGTGGTAGAGACAACCATGAAGAGAACTTCATACCCACACGCAAAGCTTCCCAATGTGAAAATATGGGACCTGCCTGGCATTGGAACCACTAACTTCCCACCACAAAACTACCTAATGGAAATGAAGTTTGATGAGTATGACTTCTTCATTATCATCTCTGCCACACGCTTCAAAGAAATTGAAATACATCTGGCCAAAGCCATTGAAAAGATGAACACCAAGTTCTACTTTGTCCGAACCAAGATAGATCAAGATGTCAGTAATGAGCAGAGGAGTAAACCTAGGACTTTCAATAGAGACAGTGTCTTAAAGAAAATTAGAGAAGACTGTTCAGGGCATCTTCAGAAGGCTCTCTCCAGTCAGCCTCCAGTCTTCCTAGTCTCTAACTTAGATGTGTCTGACTTTGACTTCCCAAAGCTGGAGACCACCCTACTCAGTGAGCTCCCAGCCCACAAACGCCACATATTCATGATGTCCTTGCACAGTGTTACTGAGACTGCCATTGACCGCAAGAGGGATTTCCTCAGACAGAAGATCTGGCTGGAGGCCCTGAAGGCAGGAGTTTTGGCCACCATTCCACTTGTGGGCTTCATCGAAGATGAAATACAAAAGTTAGAGAAAACCTTGAATCTCTACAGGTCATACTTTGGACTGGATGAAGCCTCACTGGAAAATATTGCCAAAGTTTTCAATGTGCCTGTGAATGAAATCAAAGCACACCTTAAGTGTTTCCATTTGTTAACAAAGAATAAAGACATGTCCTTCAAAGAAAAACTGTTAAAGTATATTGAACATATTTCTTGTGTTACTGGGGGACCACTTGCCTCAGGCCTTTACTTTAAAAAGACTTACTATTGCAAAAGTCTCTTCATTGATACTGTGGCAAGTGATGCCAAGTCTCTCCTTAATTTGGAAGAGATTTTATCACAGAAGCAAAGGTTGTCCAGGCTGATCTCCCTGTATACTGGGGAACAGGAAGAAAGCTATGAGGCACTGACTTTGCATTGGTTACAGGCACTGACTTAAAGCCTGCTTTTAAGCAGCAAACATTTTCTGGAAAATATC
Organism: Apodemus sylvaticus; assembly: GCF_947179515.1. Taxonomy (NCBI): domain Eukaryota; kingdom Metazoa; phylum Chordata; class Mammalia; order Rodentia; family Muridae; genus Apodemus; species Apodemus sylvaticus. The sequence goes on from NC_067481.1 coordinate 76,283,856, forward strand.
AGAGGATTCTTCTCTTTCACAGATAGAATATCACTACAGCAATACAGAACACCAATAGCTTATAATTTAAGATCAAGAACTGACAAATAAGACCTCATAAAATTACAAAGTTTCTGCAAGGCAAAGGACACTGTCAAAAGGACAAAACAGCAACCAACAAACTGGGAAAAGATCTTCACCAACCCTACGTCTGACAGAGGGCTAATATCAAATATATACAAAGAACTCAAGAAGTTAGACCCCAGGGAACCAAATAACCCTATGCTCAACAACATTAGTCATTAGGGAAATGCAACTCAAAACAACCCTAAGATTTCACCTCACACCAGTCAGAATGGCTAAGGTTAAAAACTCAGGAGACAGCAGGTGTTGGTGAGGATGTGGAGAAAGAGGAACACTCCTCCACTGCTGGTGGGATTGCAAGATGGTGCAACCACTTTGGAAATCAGTCTGGCGCTTCCTCAGAAAACTGAACATGACACAACCAGAGGACCCTGCTATACCACTCCTGGGCATATACCCAGAGGATTCCCTGGCATGCAATAAGGACACATGCTCCACTATGTTCATAGCAGCCCTATTTATAATAGCCAGAAGCTGGAAAGAACCCAGATGTCCCTCAGTGGAGGAATGGATACAGAAAATGTGGTATATTTACACAATGTAATACTACTCAGCAATTAAAAACAATGAATTCATGAAATTTGTATGCAAATAGTGGGAACTGGAAAATATCATCCTAAGTGAGGTAACCCAATCACAAAAGAATATGCATGGAATGCAATCACTGATAAGTGTATATTAATTAGCCCAGAAGCTATGAATACCCAAGACACAAGTAGCATATCAAATGACTCCCATGAAGAAATAAGGAGAGGGCCCTGATCCTGGAAAGACCTGATCCAGCATTGTAGGGGAGAAACAGGACAGAGAAAAAGGAGGGAGGTAATTGGAGAATGAGTGTAGAGAAGGCTTATGGGACATATGGGGAGGGGGGAACTGGGAGAGGGGAAAGTGTTTGGAATGTAAACAAAGAATGTAGAAAATAAAAAAAAAAGTGGCATATTTAAAAAAGAGAACTCTCTTCCATTAAAGTGTCATTATGAAAATATATGGTTGTATACCTGTGACTTATAATAACTTTGCCTAATTAAACTGGGATCATTTGTCCCAAGGAGATTTCCCAAGCTGTGCAACACTCTCCTGAGATGAAGAAATTAGCACACTGTGTAACCATTTGTGCTTTTCTGTATCTGCCTCAGTTCCAGAATAATGACACAGAGGTTCATTTATTTATATATTAATGCCTATCCCTTAGTTAAGTGTGTTCCACAACTAACTTATAACCTGTTTATACTATTCTATGTCTGAGACAAGTCTGGTTGCCTATTCTCACTTTCATGCATTCAATTTCCTCCACAATTTTGTAGTGAATCTCTTCAGCCTGATTGTTTCCCAGATATATATATATATATATATATATATATATATATATATATATATATACACATACACATACACATACACATACACATATACATATATATCCCTGAGTTGTCACACCTATTTTCTCCTGCGGACATTCAGCTCTTTGCTGACAGATGATGCTTTGACACCATGCAGAAGAGCTTGTTGCTACAATCCTCTCTTGACTTTCTTTAGAGGTTTAGGAAGTAGAGGGGACTGCTTCCCAGCACACATCTCTACATGAGGTGGTATCTACATAGACATGATAAGCACAGAGCAGATGGGATGATGACCATTGTCTATCCTACTTCCAGGGAGAGTTGGGTAATGCACGGATGAGTAAACACACCTGGAGTTCTGTCCTGACACAGACATTTTATTCCAAAACTTTCACCAGTCAAAAGGATGAGTTTGAAATCTGGGTTGTAGGCAACACAGAATTTTATTAAATTATCATTTCTTGTGGTATGGTAAAGGCTCAAAAACATCTTAAAATCATCCCTCCTGCTGGACAAGGGGTGCCTAACATAAGCGCTTAATGTCTCTCCCTCAACTTCCTTCTTTCTCTTCCTCTTTCCTCTCTTTCTATTCCTCAGGCTTTTGCTCTTCTTCCTCCTCATTCTTCTCCCTTCTTCTGTCTTTATTTCTACACCTGCTTCCATCTTTCATTTGCCCACTCACTTGTGAGACTTGGCAAACACAGTATCTGCTGGGCAGACTTGCAGCCTCACAATATTTTGGAGAGTTGGTATTGCAGATTCTGTCCAAACATCAAGAATTCTCTCTTCTCTAAGAAATGGCAAGGGTTTTGTTGTTGGGTATTTTTTTTTTCATCTCTATGGGCTTCCATTGGTTAAACTGGGGCATTTGTACTAGAAGTTATCTGACATCTCCTGCTATAGAGGAGTCTCTTGTGCAATGCATGGAACCATCACCTGTCAATAAAGTGCTGTTGGCTTATGAGCAAAAGTCAGGAAGCAATAAATGAGAGCTCTAATAAAAAGGATGGAATTCTAGGAGAAGGAGAGAGAATGGGATATCCCCACTTGAGGGACAGATGGAGGGAAGGAAATGTGATATTACAGACTGTGGAAAGGCTTTGTATTTGTTTCCGCTGGAAAAACTCTGGATTCCTTTCAAATTGATAAAAATCAAAACTGAATATTTTGGCTGCCAATAATGAAAAAGAATCAAGAAGACTAAACAAATCAGGCACCATACATTCCTAATCCCTCTACATAGAAACTGTTATGGGACTGTTTCAAGCCAAGCTTCTACTTCAAGCTTCTACTTCAAGCTTCTACTAAGCTTAGCCAATAAAACTTGTTGGCTATAAGACCATCCAGAGACTGCCCCACCTAGGGATCCATCCCATTTAGTTACAAAACCCAGACACTATTGTGGATGCCCACAAGTGCTTGCTGACAGGAGCCTGATATAGCTGTCACCCAAGAGGCTCTGCTAGTGCATATCAAATACAGATGGGGACACTCTCAGCCAGCCATTGAACTGAGCACAGGGTCCACAATGGAGAACCTAGAGAAAGGACCCAAGGATCTGAAGGGGTTTGGAGTGCCACAGGAGGAACAACAAGATGAGCCACCCAGTACCCCCTTCCCAGAGCTCCCAGGGACAAAACCATCAAGCAAAGAGTACACATGGAGTTACCCATGGCTCCAGATGCATAGGCAGCAGAGGATGGCTTTGTTGGACATCAAAGGAGGAGAGGCCCTTGGTCCTGGGAAGACTCAGTGCAGCATTGTAGGGGAATACCAGGGCAAGGAAGTTGGAGTGGGTTGATTGAGGAACAGGGGGAGAGGGAGGGGTTATGGGATGTTTCCGGGCAGGGGGGCCAGGAAGGGGACAACATTTGAAATGTAAATAAAGAATATATCTAAGAAAAAATTGTTAAAAACTCAACTGGACAAAAACACAAAAGTAGTTGGCTATGAAATTACCAGAATCATAATGTCATCTTTTCAAATTTATATTACTGTTTTAAAAAGATATTAACCTCCTTAGAAGGTCAGAATACAGGAAAATTCTATTAATTTAGGGCTAGAAGGGAGAAGCAGAAATTGATTAAGTATTGGGAGGGAGGGATCTGGGTGGGGAAGGGGACAGGGAGGGGAAGAGGGGAACATGATCAGGTATTCTGAGGAGAGAGAACAGGACTGAAGCCCTGAGGGCCAGCAGAAAGAATCCAAATAGGCAACTTCAGGAGGTAGGAGGTGGGGGGGACCTTCTAGAAGGTGCCAGAGACCTGGGAACTAAGCAACTCTCAGGACTAAAAGGGAGGGACCTTAGATGAAATGTCCTACAGTGGAGAGAGGGAACTTGTTGAGTCTACCTCCAGTAGAAACACAGGGCATCAAGTGGAGGGATGGGGTTCTCATCCCACAATCAAAACTCTAACCCAGAATTGTGGGCTGAGAAGATGTAATCTGGACTGAAAAAAAATAGAAAGAGTAAAGAATAAATTTTAAAAGGCTGAAATAAAATTTCTGATGCATAAGTTAAAAAAAAACAAAAAATGTGGAGGCATAAAGAAATCCAGGCCTTTGATCTCAAATGTAGAAACAAAGACACAGAGATAGAAACTCTAAGACAAGTACTGCCCATTTGTCAATTCTTGATCTTAGAGCATAAGCTATTGGTGATCTGTTCAGGAACTTTTCCCCTGTGCCCATGTCCTCAAGGGTCTTCCCCAGTTTCTTTTCTATTAGTTTCAGTGTGTCTGGTTTTACATGGAGGTCCTTGATCCACTTGGAGTGAAGTTTAGTACATGGAGATAAGAATGGATCAATTCCCATTCTTCTGCATGCTGACCTCCAGTTGAAACAGCACCATTTGTTGAAAAGGCTATCTTTTTTCCATTGGATGTTTTCAGCCCCTTTGTCGAGGATCAAGTGGCCATAGGTGTGTGGGTTCATTTCTGGATCTTCAATCCTGCTCCATTGATCCACCTGCCTGTCACTGTACCAATACCATGCAGTTTTTAACACTATTGCTCGGTAGTATTGCTTGAAGTCAGGGATACTGATTCCCCCAGAATTTCTTTTGTTGTTGAGAATAGTTTTAGCTATCCTGGGTTTTTTATTATTCCAGATGAATTTGAGAATTGCTCTTTCTAACTCTATGAAGAATTGAGTTGGAATTTTGATGGGTATTGCGTTGAATCTGTATTTTGCTTTTGGCCAAATGGCCATTTTAACTATATTAATCCTGCCGATCCATGAGCATGGGAGGTTTTTCCATTTTTTGAGGACTTCTTCCATTTCCTTCTTCAGAGTCTTGAAGGAGAATTGGGTTCTGATGATACCAAGTAGCCTAGGTTTCTGTTGCTTGTGTTCTTGCCCTTACCTCTTGATATCTGGTTATCTCTGGTGTTAGTTGGTCTTGCTGTCTCGGTGTCTTGTCCCTCCTCCAAGCCTGTGTGTCAATACTCCTAGGAGACCCGTTTTCTCCTCATGGGATTTAGGTATGGAGGGCTGTAGCACAGGGTCAGCTCCGGGGTACAGATGGAAACTGGAAGGATCCTGTCTGAGGCTGCTCCTCAGTGTCAGGAGCCATAATGAGACAAGCTAATATACTAGCAGGTGATCGTCCTGAAATGGCCTGCTTCTGATCATTATATAATATGTGACAGCTGAGCCCTCATTCAGCAAGGTTGTGTGGGATGAATTTTAGGAAAGATTCCTGCTATTAATATGCTTTCTGTTGTTATTAAATATATATAATAATCAGTAAGTAATAGCACAACTCTTTGGAGTACATCTCTGCAGATCCACGAAGATGTACTTTCTTATAGTGAGGCTATGTAGACAAATAATGACTTAAGTTTTACTGATGATTCTATAAGAATTCCTAAAATTAGATCTGTGATTATTAAGCTCTTTAATAGTTGAACTTCTATTGGTCCTTTTCTGCTAGTGAAAACTGCAATGAGAACTCTACCACTCTCCCAAGTGTCACCAGTTAATTGCTCTTAGATGGCAACCAGACATTCTCCTACTCAGAGCACATTCCAAGAGGTGGTAAAGCAATTAACTAAAGGTCATAAAAAAGAGAACTGTGATTTGTTATAGGTGTTAGGACAGAAGATAAAATATTGACTGGGTTTATCTATACAAAAGTTCACTTATAACTTAGTTATCGTTTTAAACTTTCTATGAACCTTTAGAGAAGGCAAATCATAGCCGTCTAGCTAGATAATTACTCCTAATGGATATGCATGCAAACATTCTTTATTGTAAACTTCTATTTCAATTTATGACTTGATATTTTATATGAACTTGTGATAAACTTTGTAACATGTGAGCATGTATTCTGAAAAGATGTTTAAGGGCTGAGGACAAAGAGAGGAGGGACCAGAAGAATTCAGATGAGAGAAACAGAGCTGAGAGAAGAACTAAGCTGAGGAGAAGGTTTTAGTCAGAAGAGAACAAGATTAAGAGAATACAGAGTGAAATAACTTAGAAACTATAGGTAGCATAAAATAACTAAGAGAACAATGTGCAGGATGGAGAGGGAAAGAGGAAAAAAGAAGATGTTGCAGAGAGCAGAAGAAGCAGGCAGGCTTCTCCTCATCATGGGACAGGACTGGCCTCATGGTAAGGACAAGATAGGCTTAGTCTTGTTTTGATTTGCATTTCCCTGATAAGTAAGGATGTTGAACATTTCTTTAGGTGCTTTTCAGTCATTCGATATTCCTCAGGTGTAAATTCTTTGTTTAGCTCTGGACCCCATTTTTTTTGTTTTGTTTTGTTTTCCAGACAGGGTTTCTCTGTGTAGCTCTGGCTGTCCTGGAACTCACTTTGTAAACCAGGCTGGCCTCGAACTCAGAAATCCACCTGCCTCTGCCTCCCAAGTGCTGGGATTAAAGGCGTGCTCCTTCCAGGCTGTACCCCATTTTTAATGGAGTCATTTGGCTCTCTGGAGTCTACCTTCTTATATTCTTTATATATCTTGGATATAAGGCTTCTGTTGGATGTAGGGTTGGTAAAGATCTTTTCCCAATTTGTTGGTTGCCATTTTGTCCTTTTGACAATGTCCTTTGCCTTACAGAAACTCAGTAATTTTATGAGGTCCCATTTGTCAATTCTTGATCTTACAGCATAAGCTATTGGTGTTCTGTTCAGGAAATTTTCCGCTGTGCCCATGTCCTCAAGGGTCTTCCCCAGTTTCTTTTCTATTAGTTTCAGTGTGTCTGGTTGTATGTGGATGTCCATGATCCACGTGGACTTGAGCTTCAGAGGTTAATTTTTAACATAGCATTTTTTATCAATTCTTAGGGAATTTTACAGCATGTACCCAATCACACACATGTCCCAGTTCTTCCATGTCTGACCCAATTCCCTTGTGACCTCTTTGCCCCAAAAAAGTTAAAAATAAAAATAAACATTTTTAAATCAATAAAATATATTTTAAATTTAAAAAGATTAATTTAGAAACCAAAATCCAATTTGTGTTACCTATATACTCACTGAAGCAGAGTCAAACTTTCAGTGGCCTACCACATACATAGAACTGAGTCTTTCCATTCATGAACAACCACCTCCACAGAAATCTTCAACTATGCAGACATAACATCAGCATCAATATCTAATGTATTCAGAATTCTCTTTGATACCTTCCTGTTTAGGCTGGTCCTTCTCCTTTAGTAGGTGGGAAATGGAGTGGGTGTAGAGGTTGTCACAGAAGACTTCCATGTCCCTATTTCTCAACTGTGCATCTGCAATTACTGATGTAACTGCAAAAGTAGGTTCTTTGCTCCTTAGAGACAGTGGAAACAGGATCATGATCTTCCCCACTGTTTCTGACAAGACCAAAAATTGGAAGGGTCTCCCCTGCAGTAGGACCACAGACCTAGACAAGTCCCTCTGAGGTAGCCATGTGCTGTGGACATCAACATGGCTTCAAGTAGCAGCAAAGGCCACTTAGGTGAGTATGGCTTCATAGCCATGACATGATCCAATGACTTCAGGCAGCAGCCTAGAGCACATATATCTGCATGGTCATTGATTGGTGGTAACACTGGTCATAGTCATCAAACAAACCCTGGCTGCAATAGGACCACAGATGGAGACATGGCACTCAGTGGCATCATGAATTCGTGCATCACCATGGCCTCAGGGAACAGTACAGGCCAGTCACTTCAGCCTGGTCAGTACAGTCTTGACATATCCCATTCTCCCACTTTCCACAGAACATGTAGTTCTCTATTTCCTCTTTCCCATCTCACCATCACATTATTTGTTCATCACAATGGTCCCCACTGCTGGCACTACGAGACTCTGTGACTTCAGGTTATTTATTTATTTATTTATTTTTGTAATTTCTTTTTCTGTTTGTGTTTTTGTAATTTCTTATTATATGAGAATTTCACTGATACTACTTAACGCTGCCTTTATGCACACAGGTACAGTAGCATCTACTGGATCATGGGAAGCCTCTCTGGGGACACATCCCTGAGAAAATGGATTCCCTTTACCCCAGAAGCCATAAGTTATCAATAGATCCTCAGAAAGGGGTAGAACTCCACGAGTCCTTCTCCCAAAAACACTTGAGTTTTGACTGGCTTGATTTTGTGCAGGTCTTTGTATGCTGCTCACAGTCTCTGGGATTTCATGTATGCAACAGTCCCACCATGATCACAAATAGTGTTTCTCAGAAGATTTCTAATACCTCCAGCTCTTACAATCTCACAAGCTCTCTTCTGCAATGATCTGTGCACCTTGGGAAGAAGAGGGTGATACAGAATTGCCATTTAGAGATGAGTACTTTACAAACAGTTACCCTCAGCAAGTTGACCAGTCATTGGTCTCTATGAATTACAAACTACTATAAAATGAGCCTCTTGAATAAGAAAATATTTCACTGCCCCTGCTATTTCCTTTTTCTTTTTATTGGATATTTTCATTTACATTTCAAATGTTTTCCACTTTCTGGGTCTCCCCTTTGGAAACCCCCTATCCCATCCCCCATTCTCCTGCCTCTATGCAGGTGCTCTGCTTCTCAACTACCCACTCCCATGTTCCTGCCTTGGCATTCCCATACACTGGGGCATCAAACACTCTCAGGCCTAAGGGAGTCTCCGCCCACTGATGCCAACAAGGCCAACCTCTTCCACATATGCAGACATCACTGTGGGTCCCTCCATGTTTACACTTTGTTTGGTGGTCCATTCCCTGGGAGCTGGGGAGTGGTGGGGTGGGGTCTGCCCAGATGGCACTGTTGCTCCCAAATATGAGGCTGCAAAACCTCTCAGCTGCTTCAGTCCCTTTTCCAACTCCTACACTGGGGACCCTGCACTCAGTGCAATGGTGTGCTGCAAGCATCTGCCCCTGTATGCCTAAAGCTCTGGCACAGCCTCTCAGGAGACAGCCATCTCAGGTTCCCTCAGCAACCACTTCCAGCAACCACAATAGTCTCCAGGTTTGGTGACTGTATATGGGATAACCTATTCCACAGAATAGAAACTGAAGGAACACTACCCAATTCATTCTATGAAGCTACAATTACATTTATACCTAAACCACACAAAGATCCAACAAAGAGAACTTCACATCAATTTCCCTTATGAATATCAATGCAAAAATACTCAATAATATTCTCCCAAAATGGATCCAAGAACATATCAAAAAGATCATTCACCACGATCAAGTAGGCTTCATCCCAGGGATGCAGGAATGGTTCAATATATGGAAATCCATCGATGTAATCCACTACATAAACAAACTCAAAAAAAAAGCACATGATCATTTCATTTGATGCTGAATAAGCACTAGAAAAAATTCAGCATCCCTTCATGTTAAAAGTCTTGGAAAGATCAGGAATTCAAGACCCATACCTAAACATAGTAAAAGCAATATACAGAAAACCAGTAGCTGACATCAACCTAGAGAGAAACTTGAAGCAATCCTACTAAATCATAGGCTAGACAAGGCTGTTCTCTTTCTCCATGTCTCTTCAATACAATACTTAAAGTTCTAGCTAGAGCAATTAGACAACAAAAGGAGGTCAGAGGTATACAAATTGGAATGGAAAAAGTCAAACTATCACTATTTGCAGATGATATGATAGTATATTTAAGTGACCCCAAAAATTCTATCAGAGAACTCCTACAGCTGATAAACTACTGACCCAGCTATCTCTACAAGTAATGGGTGGCATGATCAAGCAGGCTAACTGCTAAGCTTTGCTGATGTGCGTACTGCTTGCTTGGTCGCTTGCATGCTTGGATGACTAAGGCACCTGCTGTACCTCTGATACAGAATCAAGCCTTCCCCAAACCCAGACAAGATATGAGTTAGTCTGCCCAAAATATTAACTTTGTGGGTTTTCCTTTTATAATCCTTTCGCTGGCAATAGCTTAGGCCTTGTCCTGGACAGATTCTTTTTAATAAAATGTCTCTAATTTACTAAAACCAAACCTCAAGTCAAACTGGTAAACCTCTAAACCCAAGACCTACACAGGATAGCTTTCTCAGGGGTAGATGCTATCACATGAGTTAGCAGTCTCCCAGAGGAATCCAGAGTATCAGAACAGTTTGGCCTGTTTGTAACCTTATCTACACTTGAATGTGGAAAGTTGCCCCTTGATTCTTACAAACTAGCCATTTCCAGGAATAGAAACTGAAACCTACTCTGAGTACAGACTCCTCCTTGGGTGTTTGAGATGAATAGGACTCAGAAGCAGGCAGAAAAGGGCTGTTGAGTGAGGACAAAGAAACTCAGGGAGTTCAGACTATTCGTCCCACAGCCTCCTCCTTTTTTGTGCAGCTCTTCCTGGGACACCAGAACTCCACACATCACGTCTTCCCTTCATAAGCATCCTGAATCTGAATTCCAGTTTTAGATAAAGACCTTTCCTGTGAGGAGAACCATCACAGAAGTGTTATTGCCACCAGATCAAGGTCACCACTGCTGAAGTAAATGAAGGGTGTCAGGGTTTAGCTTGTTCAATAACCCAAGATGTGTGTTAACACGAGGAGTGGAGTCCTGACACCAGGACAGGAGAGCTTGGGCTTTGTACTCAGGGAGCATCCTGGGAACAGGAGTATCCTTCAGTGGCCATCTTCTGGACCACAGAGCATCCCAAGGCAAACAGGCAACACCTTCCTTCCACCTGTGTGTTGTGGGCATTGACTGTCTTCTTGAGCAGTCAACCTTAGATGAAAGATGCCGGGTTGGGATTCTCAGATGCCGGTGGAGTCCACGCTGTAGGTTCTTCATTTCTCACATGGAGATGCAATCCCAGATGAGAAACAGTCACAGACAAGCTCTGGAAGGTCATTTTAGACCCTCTGGTTTTCAAAGATTCTTCTGTCATCGGTCACTTGTTATTCTAAAGGGCCTATTTTGTAGTTCTTCCTGTTTTTCTCTTGCAGTTTGCAAAAAAATTTGCTCTATATAATCACAATTTTAACTATAATATGACTTCAGGAGTTTCTTTTCTGCCCTGTATATCTGGAGTTCAACATGCTTCATGTATTTATCTGGGTATGCTTTTTCTTTGTTGCTAGGATTCCTTGAAATTTATATATTCTTTGTTCTGAGTTATGCAAGACAAGAAAGACACTGCAGTATGTGTTAAAGCTTGGCAAACAGCAGAAGAGAGTCTCTGATAGAATGAACGCCACAGAGCCTTACAGAAGCACTTTCAGTGATCACCACAAAAAAGGTCCTTTTAGTAATTCAATTCCCACAGACCAAAACCTCTTGCTTGATCTAGGAGTTGTCCGATAGAATCATTACCTGAGCAATTCTCAGCCACACGAGGCATACCTGGTTGGCCAGGTATGTCTTGGGACTGAGCACATGCTAAGGTTCTGAAATTCCCAGGAATCAGCAACCCCATTAATTCTCAGATAACAGTCACTTATTGTTTTCAAGAGCTTAACTTCAGACCATAAGTGGCCATCACTCCAAAGTAAATGCCAAGTGCAATGACTCTTCCAATTTGCCCACTGCATCTACCTTTTGTTTAAGCTCTATTCAGTTTTCTTGTGAATTAAATTTATGTTGAAGATCATGCACCCTTCCAGTAAATACAGTGTTTTCTCTATCCTACCATTTCACAATCTTACACAAAGAAGCCTATAAACTTATGAGTAGAAAGACAAAGATAGCAGTTGCTAGACCAAGGAATCTATTTGAATGATACACAAGATTGAATAAAGCTAAAGTATCTGCACTGCTTTCCATGACATCCACTCCAGTGTTATCAGGCAAGCTTTGTGAGAAAGTGTCCTTAATTTCTTGCTGAAAATTATGAATCAGTTAAGAAGAATGAGGGTGGCCCACCAAATGCATTTAACCTTTTTTTTCCAGTCATACTTGTTCTTGTTGAAAGAACAAGTTCTTTTTGAAAGAATAAATTCTGGCTCCCTGGTGCAAATGGTGGCTGGAAGACACCTGTCCCAGCTGGTCCACTGATTGTATGCCCTGTGTCCTCCAAGCTGTTGGTAATTTTTAAGTAAGGTCTAGTCCAATTAATATTTCCCAATAGTTTTTGAAAATCATTGTCTTTAATTCATCAATCCTAAGTTGCAACTTTTGAGATATGATAAATTCACTATAAATTGTTTTTCCCAAATAATTTATTGGCTTGTTATGTTGTATTTTATCAGGGGCAATAATTAATCTAGACATGGTCAATATGCCAATCATATTTTTCAAAATTAATTCAGTTAAATCCTTTGTTTTTTCTTTTATAATTTTTAAGGGTCTTTGTCCAGTACTCTTCTGAACCCAAGCTACCACTTCTGTGAAGCCAAACCCCTCCTTCCCTCTAGATTGTTTTAATATTGGGTTGAGGAGGTGTACATAGGGGAGAAGGAAATCTTGGTGTTTTTTTCTGCTTTGTATTTTATTTTACATATAATGTAAAATAAAAGCCTTTTCATACCTGGCACTAATGGATCTTAATGCTTGATCCACAAATTTCTGACAAAGAGTTGAACTACCCTGGAATAGAACCTTCCATTGATACCTTTGAGAGGGCTTTTGAAAATTAATAGAGAGAGCCTTTGGTCATCATTTGCACCAGAGAGCCAGGCACTCCACAGCCTTCTGTGCACAGCCTGCGGGGAGAGAGGGATCTGCCAGCAGATCCTCCACTCCTGAGCACAGAGGTGAGAGCTCCACTTTCTCTCCAATATCTCTCTGGAGGGGAACAGGTAGGAGCACACACCTCCTTCGTCAGCCTCCACTCCCTGTAGAGCATTGATGAGACTGGACTTTCCAGCCCCAGTCTCCCCCATCACTGCAGTGTTCAGTGGGGCTTTCTCAATGTCACCCAGAGCACTGCTGATTGCAGAAACTGTATCCTGAAGGTTTCCAAACTCTAAGGATGATTCAATGAAGGCAATTAATTCCTGAGACAGGACTTTGGTTTTCATCTTGAAATTTGAAGATTTGTGCCAAAGCTGGAGGGCAAATTGGGATCCTCCTATGGAGGGGGTTTAGAATAGGAAGTCTGACCCATGCCTGGGAAATATCGATGGTACCTAAGGGAGGAAAGAAGCAAGAAGGTCAATCAATTAGTTCAGAAAGAACAGCCAATGGGAGAGCATGGTCCAGTATCTGCCCGCACATTATAAACAGGGACTTTCTTCCCTTTAATTGAATGTGCAAGACTGAACAACACTTACTCCTGGCTTTACCTTTAACTTTGGTTTGACTCACATTCTTTAACCTTTGACTATTTTCTTTACAGTTTACTGCTTAGATGGTCTATCTAATCCTGATTTTACTTTGGTATTTGGTATCTGCCTAGAAACTTTTCCATTTAATCTAGATTTTCCTGTTGCGTTGAGTATCGACTTTTGTAGTAGGATCTGATGATTTTTTTGAATTTCTTCAGTTTCTTTTGTTATATCTCCCTTTTCATTTCTGATTTTGTTAATATGGATACTGTCTCTGTGCGCTCTGGTTACTCTGGCTAAGGGTTTATCTGTCTTGTTGATTTTCTCAAAGAACCAGCTCCTGGTTTTGTTTATTCTTTGTATAGTTCTTTTTGTTTCTACTTGATTAATTTCAGCCCTGAGTTTGATGATTTCCTGCTGTCTACTCCTCTTGGGTGTATTTGTTTCTGTTTCTTCCAGAGCTTTCAGGTGTGCTGTTAAGCTGCTAGTGTAGGCTTTCTCCAGTTTCTTTTTGGAGGCACCTAATGCTATGATTTTTCCTTTTAGCACTGCTTTCATTGTGTCCCATAAGTTTGGGTATGCTGTACCTTCATTTTCATTAAATTCTAAAATGTCTTTTATTTCTTTCCTTATTTCTTCCTTGACCACGGTATCATTGAGTAGAACATTGTTCAGTCTCCATGTGTTTGTGGACTTTCTGTTGTTTTTGTTGCTATTGAAGACCATCCTTCATCTGTAGTGATCTGATATGAGGCATGGGTTATTTCAATCTTCTCATGTCTGTTGATCTGTGTTTTGTGACCAATTATGTGGTCAGTTTTGGAGAAGGTACCATGAGGTGCTGAGAAGAAGGTATATTCTTTTGATTTAGGATGAAATGTTCTATAAATATCTGTTAAATCTGTTTGGTCCATAACTTCTGTTAGTTTCACTGTGCCTCTGTTTAGTTTTTGTTTCTCTGATCTATCCACTGATGAGAGTGTGGTATTGAAGCCACACACACTTATTGTGTGAGGTGCAATGTATGCTTTGAGCTTAGTAAATGTGGGTGTCTTTGCATTTGGAGCATAGATGTTCAGAATTGAGAGTTCTTCTTGGTAGATTTTTTCTTTGATGACTATGAAGTTTTCTTCCATGTCTTTTTTGATGACTTTTGGCTGAAAGTTGATTTTATCCGAAATTAGAATGGCTACTCCACCTTGTTTCCTGGAACTATTTGCTTGGAAAATTGCTTTCCAGCCTTTTACTCTGAGGTAGTGCTTGTCTTTGACATTGGGGTGAGTTTTCTGTATGCAGCAAAGTGCTGGGTCTTGTTTACGTATCCAGTATATTAGTCTATGTGTTTTTATTGGATTTATGGAACCAGTAGAATTAATCTTCTATCCCCTAAAGGCAGATTCATGAAGCATATAAAATGTATTATGAAAATTCTACATAGCATCAGCTATGGATAACCATGCATGAAAAGTTCTATGTAGACTTTGAGTTCTGTTACCTACACAAATAGGAGTACCCTGGACTCCTACAATGCAGTTCATAATTTCTGTACCCTCTTCCATATGCTTAGCACTTCCCCACTTGTCATAAGGATCAAGTAACCAAATAGATTTATTAACCACCAAGGGGTTATCCATATCTCCCCCAATTTACTCCTGTGTTAATTGTGGGATTAGGAATATAGGCCCAATATGTATGCTTGGTCCCCATTGCTGTAAAACTTAGACAGACAGCATAGCAATGAACAAAGTTGCACCATTCAAAGGTTTTTGTCAAAGATTTATCAATTCTGATGGTGTCCACAACACTTGGCTTCAATTCTCATGTCAAAATATGTTTGGTTTTCATCAAACATTCATCGTTAATGATAAGGGGTTGCAGACTGTTCTCATTGGCCCACCACCATCTGAACAACAAAGCATAAGAAGTGTTACAGAAACTGTGAACAAGGTGATATGTCTTTGTGTGTGTGCGGGGGGTATGTTTGTATGCAATGTGTGTGGGTAGGGAAAGACATGTATGTGGGCTGGAAGGCTATAACATGGAATACATACTGAATACATTGAGTGGTTCATACTCATTTCACTACATTGTTAAGGACAGTCACTGTTGGTCCCTTCACTTGAGAACCTGGGAGCACGAGCCAGGGGACAGCGCAGCTCCAGCTCTGGATAGGGAATAATGCCAGCTGTGCACAGGACCTACCGAATGGGAGGTGAGCAAACCAAGCCCTGGCCAGTGAGCACTGTCTGCCCTACCGCCCTGCAAGCCTCAAGTCAGGAGTGTTCCAGGTTCAGCAAATAAATGTAGTCAATGAAATAAGAGCACTCCTGGGCAGGGCATCTGCATGCATGGGTGAGGATCTGGAACAGCATCTACACACACATGTTGACCTACACACACACACACACACACACACCACCACCACCACCACCACCACCACCAGCCCTTACTCTGTTCCCCTGTCTTCCTTCCACATGTGGTCCCAGGAATCTTAAAGGTTCCCCACGGGTTGGAATCCAGTTTCCTCCTGTGTCTGTCCTTTAATTACTACACCCAGCACTGAACTCAGCAGAGCTGGTCATGAATCACCCCCTCCCACTTCCTGTTTATCCTCCTAAGAGCAAAAAAATGGTACAGACCTTTCCAAACCATGCTTCTGAATGCCTGGGGGAATTTCTTCCTTTATTTCTTAGTTGACCAAGTTATCATTGAGTAGAGAGAGTGTTGTTCAGTTTCCATGTGTACGTAGGCTTTCTGTTGTTTTTGTTATTGAAGATCAGCCTTAGTCTGTGGTGATCTGATAGGGTGCTTAGAATTATATCAGTCTTCTTATATCTGCTGAGGTCTGTTTTGTGACCAAGTATATGGTCAATTTTGGAGAAGGTACCATGAGGTGCTGAGAAGAAGGTATATTCTTTTGTTTTAGGGTAAAGTGTTCTATAGATATCTGTTAAATCTATCTGGTTGAAAACTTATGTTAGGTTCACTGTTTCTCTGTTTAGTTTGTGTTTCCCTGATTGATGAGCGTGGGGTGTTGAGGTCTCCCACTATTATTATATGGGGTACAATGTGTGCTTTAAGCTTTAGTAAAGCTTCTTTTATGAATATGGGTGTCCTTGTATTTGGAGAATGTAGGTTCAGAATTGAGAGTTCATCTTGGTAGATTTTTCCTTTGATGAGTATGAAGTGTCTTTCCTTATCTTATGTGGTACATTTATACAGTGGAGTATTACTCAGCTATTAAAAACAATGAATTCATGAAATTCTTAGGCAAATGGATGGAGCTAGAAAATATCATCCTGAGTGAGGTAACCCAGTCACAAAAGAACACACATGGTATGCACTCACTGATAAGTGCATACTAGCCCTAAGCTCAGAATACCCAAGATACAACTCATAGACCACATGAAGCTCAAGAAGAAGGAAGAAAAAAAGTGTGGATACTTTGATCCTTCTTAGAAGGCATAACAAAATACTCATGGGAGCAGAGACTTAAGGAGAGGCAGTCCAGACACTGGCTACATGGGGATCCATCCCACATGCAGTTACCAAACACAGACACTCTTGTGTATGCCAGGAGGTGCATGCTGACAGGAGCCTGATAAACCTACTTCCTGAGAGGCTTTGCCAGAGCCTGACATGTACAGAGGCAGAGGCTCACAGGGAACCATTGAACTAATCACGGGGTTCCAAATGGAGGAGTTAGAGAGAGGACTGAGGAGCTGAAGGGGTTTGCGGCCCCATGGGTAGAGCAACAATGCCAACCAACCAGAGCTCCCAGGGTCTAAACCGCCATCCTGGGAACACCCATGGCTCCAGCATCGGTGTATATAGCAGAGGATGGCCTTGCTGAGCATAAGAGGGAGAGGAGGCCCTTAGTTCCATAAAGGCTGGAAGCCCCAGTGTGTGGCAATGTGAGGGTGGGGAGGTGACAGTGGGTGGGTGGGTGGGGGAACACCCTCAAAGAAGCAGGAGGAGGGGGAATGGAATAGGTGGTCAGGGTGGGGGTGGGGTGGGGAGAATGGGGAAAGCAGATAACATCTGAAATGTAAATAAATAAAATATCCAATAAAAGAAAAGTGACAAATTGTATCCTGGGTAATCACAACAAACATGTCCACTCACCCTAGATAGGGACCTGAATAGGTAGGGAACTGAATACAGACCAAGATACCGATACCACCAAAGTCCAACTGGTTGAGGCAGGGGGTTTTATTGGGGCTTTTAACAGCAGCAGGAAATACTCAAAAACAGCTTCATCACCAAGGTCCACCCCTGCAGGAGTGACAGCTCACTAAGGCTGGGAACCTGCAGCAGCTTAGCAGGTCAGAGAGTGTCTTTACAAGTGATTCTGCTCTAACCCTCCTCCAGGCAGCCCACTGGGTTTCTGCTCCTTCCAGGAAGCTGGTCTGGACTCTGGGTCAGTTCAGCTTTAGATATTATGACTTACTCTGTCAAGGAAGGCCCTAGTTAAACTAGTCAGGTTCAGTGCTTCTGATTCTGTCTGCCCATGCCTGTGTGTGTGTGTGTGTGTGTGTGTGTGTGTGTGTGTGTGTGTGTGTTTCTCTATCTCTCAGTGTGTCTCTGTGTCTCTGTGTGTCTCTTATTCTTTCCTCTCTCTGTCTCTCTCTCTCTCTCTCTCTCTCTCTCTCTCTCTCTCTCACACACACACATTATCCAACCTGCTCCTCTTTACACCCCATTCTTGTAAGATCCTGCCAGGAGATATAGGGGTTACAAACTGCAGAGCTGCCCTGAACCTCTGAGAGCACCATGGCTCCACTTCCCTGCCCCTTGCACTGCGTTTTGATGAGAAATTTTCCTCCATCTTCACTGTGAGTACCTGTCTCTGATTCCATGCAGAAGTCCACTCTCTATCAAAATGACTCCACGGCGACATTAAATTGGGAGCCACCCTCACCAACCCCACTCCTGGCCACACCTGGCACAAACTTCCTAACCACAGAGACACAGACTGTAGGGACAGGAGGCTAATCCAGTCCTCTTCCCTGCTCTAGCATTTTCCTTTGTGATACTGTGTGTCTGCGGCCATTCAGACAGTCACAAGACTGACTGGAGGTTTGGTTTTAGTAAATTAGAAGTGTTTTATTAAGGAGACTGACCAGCCGGGCAGTGATGGCACACGCCGTTAATCCCAGCACTTGGAAGGCAGAGGCAGGTGGCTTTCTGAGTTCGAGGCCAGCCTGGTCTACAGAGTGAGTTCCAGGATAGCCAGGGCTACACAGAGAAATCCTGTCTCAAAAAGCCAAAAAAAGAAAGAAAAAGAAAGAAAGAAAGAAAGAAAGAAAGAAAGAAAGAAAGAAAGAAAGAAAGAAAGAAAGAAAGATAGAAAGAACCTGACCAAGACCAAACCAGAGAGAATTCTCAAAGTAAGGTCCCAGCTATTGTTAGCTTAAGAATTATAGAGGGAAAATCCACAGTTATTACTTGGGGGATCAAATGAACTCATATCCTACCTGGATGTGGCAACCTTGATTCTGTACAGTCCTCCAGCAGGGCACTCAGCCATCCAAGCAAGCATTTCATACAACAGCAGAGCTTAGCAATTAGCTTGCTTAATCCTGTGACTTATTACCTTCTAAGACTATCTGGCAGGTAGTGAAACATTTTTGAACAATTAGCAATTTTTTAAGGATGGCTCAACTGCAACAGGAAATAGTCCACCTGGCCAGCTGACAGAGTACATTCAGAGTAGGAGCAACTTCCTCATGGCTATACAAGATAAAAACAATTTTGCTTTTACAAAATGTAGCACAGTAAATTTAACACTTTAACCATAATATTCACTATCACCATAGAGTTTTCTATGAGGGAGCTAGGGATATAATCAAGTGGTAAGTTACTGTCTTTCAAAGAGGAAGTTAAAAATGGGATACCCAGAATGCACCTAAAAGACAGGCATAGTGGAGAGAGTTTATAATTCCAGCACTGAGGAAAGAGGGAGGCAGATCCCTGGAGCTCAATTGTCAACCACAATTACCTAATTGGTAAAGTCCAGGCCAGTGAATGTGTCTGTCTCAAAATAAGGAAAATGGTATCTGAGAAACAACAGCATCTACAAACACATGTCCACATACATACACAAAGAGATTGAGTGAGCGAGAGAGAGAGAGAGAGAAACAGAGACAGAGAAACACACAGAGAGAGAGAGAGAGAAAAGAAACATGAAATAATGTCAAGTCAGCAGGACACCAGGTACGAGGCAGGGTTACAGCAGGTGTCTGCAATCATTGAAACATGGGCTCACTGGGTCTGAAAGTCAGTACTGACCCAGCAATATATGACATCATCTGAAAACAGGGTTTTGAGGTAGGGAAGCAGACTGGTCAGTGTGGGGTGGGAGCCCTGACTCAGGACTAGGCTACCAAAGTACCCAGTTCAACACTTAGGGAGCCCTGGAGTTGGCCACTTCAGCACAGCTCCCCCTCCCTTTCTGTTGAAGGAAGTGAAAGCTTTTTAAGCTCACTGTGTAAACCAGACAGACAGTTCTGGGAATAGAAACCAAAACCTCCCCTCACTGCAGTCCCTCCCTTCAGGGGCAAGGCAGGAAGGTTTCAGATCTAGGAACTGCAGAGCAGAGAGCAAAGACTGTGTGGACCGAGATCTGCAAGGAAATCTGAAAACATCTGACTTTAATTCGCAGCTGTTCTTCTCTCCAGAGCTCCAAGACACCAACACTGCATCCATCTGTCTCCTGAACCTCCCAGCTTAGAGGATTCCATGGAGAGCTACCAGTGACCTTGCTCCAAGGGAAGAGGTGACATCACAGGAGGGCCACTGGCATCACTGCTCAGGAGCAGGTACATGAAGGGTTCTAAGTTCCGCTTGACCAGAAACCCTACTTACTGTGGTATCAATGTCGGTCTCCTGGCACCAGGGCAGAGGATCTTTGATTATGGCTTATTTCACTCAGGGGTTGCTCACAGAAAGGACCTTCTCTGTCTTCCCCACCACAGAGCACTCCCAACCCACCAGGCAGCAACAAACTTCCCAATGACCCTCACATCCTGGGTCTGTTGCACCTCTGATGCCAGCTTGAGTTTGGAGAAAGAGGGCAGCTTGTG
This sequence comes from Apodemus sylvaticus, assembly GCF_947179515.1. Taxonomy (NCBI): domain Eukaryota; kingdom Metazoa; phylum Chordata; class Mammalia; order Rodentia; family Muridae; genus Apodemus; species Apodemus sylvaticus. The sequence goes on from NC_067481.1 coordinate 76,304,059, forward strand.
TGACCAGATTCCTCAGAGTCAATGCGAGAACCTCTTTGGGTGGAGGGTTTAGTTGTGTTTTATTTCATTTTTGTTGTTGTTGTTTTTGGTTTTGGTTGAGACTGACTGATCCCACTGTGTGCCTTTGGTAGAGAACCTGTAAATCAGGATTACCTCAAACTCAGAGATCCATCTGCCTCTGCCTCTCTGCCTCCTGGGGCTAAGATTACAGGCATGCAGCACCACACCCAGCTATACTGGAACTCTTTGATTTACTCCAGGAGGATAAAATCCTATACAGAGCACGCACTGCTATTTCCTCTTCTAGAAGGGAACTATGAGAAGCCATTATCAACACAACCAGCACTAACAATACCTTGACTGTTTGGGGGGAGGGGGTGTCCAGGGAGGTTCAGGAGTCTCCTAATCAGCAGACATGGGGAAGTAGCCCACTCTTGGTTCTAGGATTCCCACTAAATAGTCTTTGGCTTCTGGGAGGAGTTTCATCCACCCACTCAGGATATCTCGGTTCAAACTTTATTTTGTTTTTTATGGACTTGAGAAAGGAGCATATGTCCTTATACTTTGTTCATACATACCGGTTTTTGGTTGACTCCACCACAGTCAGTCCTGTGCTGCAGCTCTCTGGCTGTCCTCTGTTCAAACTTCTCAGTTCCCATAATTCCCCACCACCACTTGTATATCTCATGTATGCTACTATCATCTCCCCCAAAGCTATTTTTACCCCTTTTATGGGCCCCCTTTCAGTTTCCTGGCCTCTACAAACACTTCTTACAACAAAAATGTACATGCCTAAAAATGAAAAGCTGAAATCCACATATGAGAGAGAGCATCAGGTTTGCCTTTCTGACATTGGGTGAATTCACTATTTAGTAGCTCTGCCAGCTTGTGTGAAAATTATACAGGTCCATTTATATTATGCATGATCTGTGGCACATTTTCATTTCCACTTATCATCTAGGCTGATTGTATTTCTCAGCTATTGTTAGTGGAGCAGCAATGAACACGATGTCCCAGTATCTGTGCTAGGATAGAGTTCTTTTGGGGAATACCCAGGTTTGGTGTCACTGATTCCATGGTGGCTGAGCTTGCTTACAACTCCACAGCAGCAAATGACGACTCCCCTTCCCTACATTCACATCAGCATCTCTTGCCATTTTCTCTCTTGATGAAAACCTCTCTGACTCAGGTGAGATGAAATCCCAAAGTAGCTACAATTCGCAGTAAAGACTGAGGATGCTGAACATGGTAAAAACACATATGTTTCTTGGCCATCTGTATTTCTTCTTCTGAGAACTCTGTTCAGTTACATGGCCCATGTTTTGATTTGGCTGTTTTCTTGTTGATCAGGCTTTTTGTATTAAGTTCTTAGGATATTTTGACATTAATCTTCTGTTGATGAATTGCTGACAAGGATCCCATCTGGCAAGCTGTCTCTTTCCTTGTCTATACAGAAGCTTTTAATTTCCAGGAGCTCCTACTAGTAACATGGCCGTATTTCCTGAGCAGCTAGAACCCTACTGGGGAAGCCCTACCTATGGCTTCTTCTTAAAGTGTTTCTCTCCAGAGTTTTGAGCACCATTTCTTAGGGAAAAGTCCTTTCTCCAATAAGATCCTTTGTAAGAAAAAAGAGAAAATCGAGGAGGAAAGAAAAAAAATAAAGTCAGGTGATCATAGGCCTGTGTGTTTATGTCTGTCTTGTCTGTGCTCGCCTGCTTTTTAATGTGTCTGGTATCCAGGCAACACCATGTGCTTTTGTTACCGTGGTTCTGAAGCAGAGCCTGAATCCAAGGACAATGATGTCACCAGCATTTTCCCTCCCTCAGGCCTGCTTTGTTTGTCTGAGATCTTTCATGCTTTCAACTAAACTTTAAGATTTTTTTCTATTTCATAAATTGTGGCCTTAGAATATTGATAGGAATTGTCTTGAATCTGTAGGTTAATTTTCTTAAGTCAGCCATTTTTATGACATGAATTTTTCTAATCCTTTGACATGAGTAGTTTTTTTTGTTTGTTTGTTTTTTGGGGGGGGTTGGTGATTTTTTGGGGGTTTTTTTGTTGTTGTTGTTGTTTTAGGTTTTTTTTTGTTTTTTTGTTTGTTTTTTTTTTCTTTTTAGTGTCTTCTAATTTTTTTGAAGCTTTTAAAGTTTTCATTACAGACAGCTTTTTCCTCCTTGGTTAGGCATATTCCAAGGTGTGTTATTGGGGAGATGAAGGTTGTAAATGGGATGATTACCTGTGTCTTCTTTAGCATGTTTGTCATTGGTACACATGAAGGTGACCAAGACTTTTATGTTAATTTTGAATTCTGTCAGTTTGCTGAAATGATTGTAAGAGTTCTCTGAGGAAGACTTTGGCTTCTATTATGGATAGAACCTTATATTATCTTTGGCTCTTCCCCTTATGATTTATATATTTTTTTCTTGGGTCTTGTCCTAGCTCAGACTGCTAAAACTAAACTGAATGAAGAGTGGATAATAAATGGAAACCCTTGTCTTCTTCCTCTTTTCAATATATTTGCTTACCGATTTTTGCATTCAGCACAACATTGGCTGTTTTCCATATACAGACTTTATTCCTTTTCTTTTATTAATTTTAATTTTTATTATTATATTCAATACAATATATATTTTTATACCAATCATAAAAATGATGGACCTGTTATTTAATGAGCATAAAAAGGTAAAGTCTTTTTGTTTGTTTATTTTGTTTTTAGTAGAGCTTAAAATCTTGGCTCTTACTGTGGTATAAACCCAAAATAAGAACAAATTTTAGACATTGGAGTTCATTGTAATAAGGCTGTATTTCAATGTCCCTCACATTCCCAAAGGTTTTTACCTCCATAGTAGCTAAGTTAAGAGCTGACAGTTCTGCTGTGCCAAGGAATGAATTGTAGACACAATTATTTAGATACAGATTTTCCTGATATGAGCAAAGCTATTTCACTTGAGTGATTGTCATCATTCTCAGTCCATAGGGAACAGGTTACATTCATTTAAGAAATGGTGTGTGTATAAAGATGGTCTATCCATGAAATCATTCATCAACTGTTTCAATGAACAATGGTTCTGCTTGGAGGGTGGCACAGACATTAGTTGAAGGTAACATTCTGTTTCCTTAGCTGTGATAATTTTGAAAAGCATTCATCTTAGAAAAAGAGTAACTTATAAGGTCATCTTTCAAAATTGATACAAAAATTATAAATATCAAGCAAGACATTCAGTCTCACACTCTGTTGTTGTATTATAAGCTACCTCCCAAAGTAATTGTCTGTGTTTCTTTTGGCTGTATAAGTAATTTTGAAATATTTAAGATGTTCTGAAAATTATAGTATAGAGTAAAAACATCAAATAAACAATCCTACTTATATAGAAGCTGAGATAGAAGAAGCATGATTTCAAGACCATTATGTGGTGCACAGCCAGACACTGTCCTGTAAAAACTAGCAGAAAGTATATATGGATTGTACAATATTGGACATATTTCTCCAGTTACCAAATTAGAGAGACCACTGGGTGACAGCCAACTAATTTCTAATTCCTCATATTTTTGAATTTCAATTGATTAGGATATGTTGGTAATATTAATTTTCATATTAAGAGATATTAAGGAAAAGTGATTGTTACTTTCTGTTATTTTGTTAGAGGTGAAATTATGTTTGTGTGGGTTTGTTGAAAGAGTACCTTCTTGCTTTTTCTAGAGCGTAGTTTATCTCCTTGTGTTGGTGTTTTTCATCTATTATCCTTGGGTGGGCTGGATTTGTGGAAAGATATTGTATAAATTTGGGTTTGTCATGGATTAGCATGGTTTCTCTGTCTATGATAATTGAGAGTTTTGCTGGGCTGGCATTTTGGCATTTTGGTTCACTTAGGGTATGTATGACAACTGACCAAGATCTTCTAGCTTTCATAGTCTCTGGTGACAAGTATGGTATAATTCTGATAGGCCTGACTTCATATGTTACTTGACCTTTTTCTTTTACTGCTTTTAATATTCTTTCTTGCTTTATTGCATTTGGTATTTTGATTATTATGTAATGGGAGGAATTTCTTTTCTGGTCCAGTCTATTTGGAGTTATGTAGGCTTCTTGTAAGTTCATAGGCATCTCTTTCTTTAGGTTAGGGAAGTTTTCTTCTACATTTTGTTGAAGATACTTACTGAGCCTTTAAGTTGGGTATCTTCACTCCCTTATATACCTATTATCCAAAGGTTTGGTCTTCTCATTGTGTCCTGAATTTCCTGGATGTTTTGGGTTAGGTGCTTTTTCCTTTTTGTGTCTTCTTTAGCTGGTGTGTCAATGTTTTCTATGGTATCTTCTACACATAAGATTCTCTCTTCTATCTCTTGTATTCTGTTGTTGGTTCTTGTATCCATGACTCTTGATCTCTTTCCTAGGTTTTCTAGCTTCGGGGTTGTGTCACTTTGTGATTTCTTCATTGTTTATAGTTCCATTTGTAGATCTTGGAAGGATTTGTTCATTTACTTTGCTTGTTTAATTGTGTTTTTCTGTAATATTTTAAGGGATTTTTGTGTTTCCTCTTTAAGGGCTTCTAGCTATTTACTTGAGTTCTCTTGTATTTCTTTAAGGGAGTTATTTATGTCCTTCTTAAAGTTGTCTATCATCATCATGAGAAGTGATTTTAGATCTGAATCTTGCATTTTGGTATAATGGTGTATCCAGGACTTGCTATGGTGGAAGAATTGGGTTCTGATGATGCCAAGCAACGTTGGTTTCTTTGGCTTATGTTCTTATGCTTGCCTTCTGCCATCTGGTTATCTCTAGGGCTACCTGCCCTCTATATATCTGACTGGAGCCTGCCCTTCCTGTGATCCTGGTTGTGTCAGAACTCCTCAGAGTCAAGCTGTCACTAATACACATCCTTTATTATGTTGAGATGTGGTCTCTCCTTTCCCAATTTCTTCAGGAACTTATCATGAAGAGCATGTTTCATTTTCATCAGATCATGGGCTCCAAGGACAATTGTCCCCAGCCTGATCTTAAATCCTCCATCTAGGGGGTCTTGTGCACACTCTGTTTCCTAAAATCTACCTGTTTCTCCTGTGGCCAATATGAACTTAGAACCCAGGACTGCTTGAACATCTAGTATCTTCCTATTTTCTTATTAAAGTACCATCATATACCATCCAGCCATAATGGGCCTTGGACCTGCCCATATATATGAGTCATATGTTCCCATTTGGGATATATTAAAAGACAAATCTGCAACACTTATTTGTGTTGGAGTTCAGTAGTTGCCCTACAAACCACACCATACACCAGTCTCTGTCAGTCAGGAAGAGTTTATTGAGAATTTGCCCCAAGGCTGATCAGTCAGTGCCACAGACCAGACTTGGGAGCTGACTAACTCGAGGAAGATTCATACAGAGCTTTGAAGCCTGAAAACAAATCTCTGTGCCAGGTTATGCCACCAATCCATGTTTATGGATAGGAGGCTTCCTAAAGAACATATATTTGTGGCATGCTTCTCCTGTCCTCATTGGTTGAGTTATCCAACTGTGGCAGGATGACTCAAGCTGCCTAGCACTCATATCCCAACTTGCCCTCCAGGATGTCAGTTAACCATGCACATGGCAGAAAGTAGGATGTCAATCCCCAGAGAGGTCTCTGGTCCAAGCTTATTGTGGCTAACTATATAAAGCAAGTCTAATTGACTCTTATTGTGATTGGTTTCCCAGAACAACAAAGCATAGAACATAACAGTCTTTGGCTTACCAGTTAACTCAGGCAAGAAAACATTCCTAGTAACAGCACATGAGACAGTTTCCTTGTAACAGTCGTAACAGCATATGAGCAAGTTTACTTACTCATAATAGCATAAAAGGAATGGCTAGACAGGCAACAGATACCCAAGCCATAGCAACTTAGTTTTTTTCACTACCTAGTCTTCTAGCAGCTGCATCATTGAAGAAAATAACACCAAAAGACTTTGGAGAGTGTGTGTTTTGTCTGGTTTCTCCAAGACAAGGTTCTCTGTGTAACAGTCCTGGATATCCTTGAACTTACTTTGTAGTTCAGGCTAACTTGAACTCATCAGCATTGCCTCTGCCTCTGTAGGCCATGTTCTCAGGGCACACACACACACACACACACACACAC